>NW_007728265.1:55802-63331 GCF_000696425.1 Galeopterus variegatus | reverse complement strand
GGCGGGAGCGCCACCGCGCTTCCCAAGCGGCGCACTGTAGCAGTGCGCCACTGGGCCGGCCTAAACTGTTCTTTTTAAGTCAACAGATGCTCAATAAATGGTGGCCCATTTAGGTATGATTAAGAGGAATTTGGGGAATTCTCAAAAATATTTATTTCATTAAAACTCTAGAACTTAAAGTGCTATTAATGAAAGTAGGAGAGTAAGTTATCTTGTCCATAAAAGCAATAAGAAAGCTGGCAAAAATTGTCAGAATAAACTTTTTCAGAACTCTGAAAATGAACCAAAAGCTTGCAGCAATCCAGGTAGTATTTATCCAGAAAAATGTCTGAATCTCAATAAGTATAGAGAGCTTTGTGGCATTTTAACTTGTCCTATTCCCATCCATCCTACCTTCTCCAGCTCCACAGTAGCTATAAAAATCAAAAGCCCACAATCCAGTGAAAAGAAGCATTCTTATATCCACTGGAGGGAGCAGAACAAGGTTGGAGTTTCTTTAAATTCCCATTCCCAGAAAAGTGTAATTATTTGCCCTGTCTGAGGTTCCTGGGAAGACTCCACTCACAAGGCTGTCTTTATCTGGCCTGATTCAGGAGTCTTTTAATGAGAACAGCCTTTTTCTCAGGGGCATTTGTTGAGAATAATCACAGGCAAATGGTGAACACTGCAGCTCCCCAAAGCAATGAGAAATAGTTGATACAAACAATATGAACAATATGAACTGAAGGCTTCATAGGAAAATCTGAGATGAGTCCATAGGCAACTTTGAAAATATTGATAGAGTGATAACAATTATAAAAGTGAGCTAAATGGAAATTCTGGAGTTGAAAAATACAATAATTGAAATAAAAAATGTACTAGAGTTGCTCAATAGCAGATTTTAGCAGGTTGAAGAAAGAATCAGTGAACTTTAAGATATGTCAATTGAGATTATCCAGTCTAAGTAATAGAGATAAAAAAGAATGAAGAAAAATAAACAGAAACTCAGTGACCATCAAGCATACTAACCCATGTATAAATGGAGTTCCAGAACAGAGGATAGAGAGAAAGTAGCAAAAGAATGTTTGAGAAAGGACTGAAACCTTCCCAAATTTGATGAAAAACATTAGTCTATAAATCCAAGAAGTTCAACAGACTCCAAGTAAGAAAAAATCAAAATGATCCACACCTAGATGCATCATAATGAAAACAACGAATGACAAAGAAAAAATCTTGAAACCAGCAAGAGAGAAACAACTGATCAGGTGCAATAGATCCTCAGTAAGAATAACAGATTATTTCTCATCAGGAACAATGGAGGCCAGAAGAAATGGAATTCCATATTCTGAATGTTAAGAAAAAAAAAAGGGGGGGCCATCAATCAAGAATTCTATGTCCAGCAAAATTATCCTTCAAGAAAATGAAGATGTTAAGACATTCCTAGTAAACAACTAAGAGTATTTGTCACTAGCAACTATCCTACAAGAAATACTAAAGAGAGTCATTCAGGCTAAAATAAAATAACACTAGACAGTAACTCAAATTCACACACAGAAAATGAAAAGCATTGGTAAAAGGAACTGAATATGCAAGATAGTATATGTATTTTTTTGTTTGTAACTTTTTATTCCTAACTTATTATTTTAAAACTTCATAAAGCAATAATTGTAAATCTGTGTTGATGAGTATATAGTGTGCAAACATGTAATTCATATCACAATAACAGCACAAAGGAGGCAGGAGAGAATGGAGCTATTAAGGGGTAAAATTTTTATGTACTATTGAAATTAAGTTGCTGTTAATCTGAACAAGCAAGATTGTTACAAATTAGGATGTTAATTGTAATTCCCTGGGTAAATACTAATATAATAACTCAACAAAATATAGCAAAAGTAATTAAAACAGTACAGGAAATTAAAACAATACACTAGAAAATGTCTGTTCAACGCAAAAAGGTAATGAAAGAATAAAAGAACAAAAAAGACATATAGAAAACAAACGGCAAAATGACAGGTAGAAATCTGACCTTATCAGTATTTACAATAAATATAAATGAGCAAACATTCTAATTAAAAGGCAGATATTGACAGAATAAACAAAAAAACATGATCCAAACATATGTTATCTACAAGGGACACACTTTAGAAAATGAAAAGGTAGCATATCAAAAATGTATGGAATGCAGCTAACGCAGCACTGAGGAAAAATTATAGCTGTAAATACCTATTTTAAAAATGAAGAAAGATCTCAAATCAATAAACTAATCTTACACCTTAAATAACTAGAAGAGAAGAGCAAACTAAACCCTCCAAAAGCAGAAACAATTAAATAATAAATATTAGAGTGGAAATAAAAGAAATAGAAAAAATAAAGAAAGAAAATCAATGGTACTAAAAGTAGGTTCTTTGAAAAAAACAAAACTGACAAATCTTTAGCTAGAATTATCAAGAAGAAGAGATTTCTATTACTAAAATAAGTTACTAACATCAGGAATAAAAGAAGAGGCATAGCTACCAACCTTACAGAAATAACGAATTTTTTATTTACACAGAAAATAAAAAGGAATACAATGGAATATTTTGAACAGTCAAATGCCAATAAATTATATAACCTAGATGTAATGGACAAGTTTCTAGAAAAAAAAAAAACCTGCTGAAACTGACTCATGAAGAAATAGAAAATCTAAATAAACCTATAACAAGTAAAGAGATTGAATTAGTAAGCAAAAAAGTTCCCACAAAGAGAAGCCCAAGATTAGATGGCCTCACTGAAAAGTTCTGCCAAATGTTTAAAGAACAATTAAGACCAATCCTTTATAAACTCTTACAAAAAAGTAGAAGCAGAGACAATATTTCCCAACTTATTCTATGAGATCACTGTTATCCTGATATCAAAACCAAAGACAAGAAAAGAAAACTACAGACTGATATCCTTATAAATACAGATGCAAAAATCCTCAACAAAATTATAACACACTTAGTTCAGTGTATAACATTTAAAAAAGAGATTATACCAAATGACCAACTGGAATTTATCCCTAAAATGCAAGGTTGGTTCAGCATACCAAAATCAATCAATGTCATATACCATGTTAATAGAATAAAATAAAACAAAAATTACAAGATCATCTGAAGAGTCACAGAAAAAGCATTTGACCAAATTTATGATAAAAATGATTTTACATTAAAGTACTCAATAAATTTAGATAAAAGGGAACTTCCTTAACCTGATAAATTGCATCAAAGAAAAACGTACAGCCAATATCATGCTTAAAGAAGAAAGCCTGAAAGCTTTCCCACTAAAGCCAGGAAAGGATATTCTTTTTAGCCACTTCTACTCAACATTGTATTGAAGCTTTTAGCCAGAGTAATTAATGAAGAAAAAGAAATAAAAGGCATCCAGATTGGAAAGGAAGAAGTAAATCTATCTTTATTTGCTAATGACATGATCTCTTATACAGAAGATTCTAAAGAATCCACAAAAATCTATTAGAGCTAATAAGCCAGTTCAATAAGGTCACAGGATACAAGAGAAATATAGAAAAATCAATTGTATTTTTTAAACACTAGCAATGAACAATCAGAAAATGAAATTAAGAAAATTTCATTTACAACAGTATTTAAAAGAATAAAATACTTAGGCATAAATTTAATAAAATAAGTGCAGGACTTGTACACTAAAATCTACTAAAATCATTCAAATAAATTGAAAATTACTTAAATAACTGGAAATATATCCTGCATTCATGGATTGGAACACTTAATATTGTTAAGGTAACAAACTCCCTGAATTAATCTACAGATTCCACACTGTCTGTATAAAAATCCCAGCTGCCTTTTTTGCATAAATTTACAAGCAAATCCTAAAGTTCATTTGAAAATTCAAGGGACCTAGAATAACAAAAACAATCTGAAAAAGAACAAAGCAGGAGTAATACTTCTCAGTTTTCAAAGCTACAGTACAAAGCTACAGCAATCGAGACTGTGTGGTAGTGGAATAGAACAGTCATTAGATCAATGGAATAGGATTGAGAATCCAGAAATAAACCCATACATTTCTGGTCAATTGATTTTTGACAAGGATGTCAAGACAATTCAATGGGGGAAACAGTAGTTTTTTAAGCAAATGGTGCTGAAACGACTAGACATCCACAGACAAAAGAATAAAGGTGGACTTCTACCTCACACCATTTATAAAAATTAACACAAAACATATCAAAGACTTAAATGTAAAAGCTGAAACTATAAAACTCATAGAAGAAATCATAGCTGTAAAATTCCTGACCGTGGATTTAGGCAATGGTTTCTTAGATATGACACCAAAAGCACAAGCAACAAAAGAAAAAATAGATAAATTGAACTTCGTTAAAATAAAAAATGCTTGTGCTTCAAAGAATACTATCAAGAAAGTGAAAAGTCACCCCACAGAAAATATTTGCAAATCATATAGCTTATAAGGGTCTAGTATCTAGTATATATAAAAAACAATTGCAACTCAGCAATGGAAAGGAAAATTACCCAATTAGAAAGCTGGCAGAGGATCTGAATAGACATTTCTCCAAAGAAGATAAGCAAATAGCCAGCAAGCACATGAAAAGATGCTCAACATCATTAGTCATTAGAGAAATGCAGATCAAAACCATAACAAGATAACCCTTCATATTCACTAGGATGTCTATAATAGGAAAGGCAATAAATAAATAAGCATTGGTGAGCATAGGGAGACATTGGAACCCTCACGCAAGGCCAGTGGAAATATTAAGTAATACATTCACGTTGCAAAACAGTTGGGAAGTTCCTCGAAAAGTAAAACATAGTTACAACATGACTCAGCAATTTTACTCCTAAGTACATACTCAAGAGAATTAGAAACATATAACAAAAACTTATACATGAATATTCATAGCAGCACTAATTAAGATAGAAAAAAAAGTGGAAACAACCCAAATGTCCATTAACTGATGAACAGATAAACAAATGTAGCACATTCAAACAATGGACTATTATTCAGTTACAAAAGAAATGAAGTTCTGAAACATGCTACGACATGAACAAACCTTGAAAACATTAAGTTAAGTGAAAGAAGCCAGACAAAAAAGGCCCAGTATGGTTTGAGTCCATTTATATGAAGTGTCTAAAACAGACAAATCTATAAACACTGAAAATAGCTAAATGGTTACCAGGGATGGGGGAAAGGAGCGATGGGACCGCTACAAGTTTTCTTTTTTGGGTGATGAAATCTTCTGGAATTAGACAGCAGTGGGAGTTGCACAATTTTGTGAATATATTTAAAAGTCACTGAATTGTGCTCTTTAAAGAAGGACTACTCTATATGAACTATATCTCAATTAAAAACGAAAGCCTAGAACTTGACATATCATTCCAAATACTCAAATGAAAAGAGGTAGCTTCTAAGATGAATAAGAAGCAGAGAGTGGTCACCAAGATCAAGAATTGAAGTTTTTAGGAGATGAAGGAAATCAGAAAGAGGTAGGAGGCCAACCCTCCATAATTTTTTAGGTGAGCAGCAGGGGGAGCCCTTGATAGCAAAGAAAATTACAAAAGGAATATTTGTTTCCGATCATGAAGTTAATACATTCTTTTTAAAGAGAATCTGGACAAATACCAAATAAAGGTAATAAAAAACCATGAATAATTCCACCTTCCTGACCATTATGAATATTCCATTTGTGCAAATCCTTACGGTCTTTTTTCTATGTGTGTACATAGAAATGTATATACATATGAAGCCAAATCCACCCACAGCTCTGTTATACATCCAGCTTTGCGTCCTATTTTTTTTTCACTTCACATTATTTTTTACATTTTTTTCAAAGCCTTAAACATTCTTGAGATTGTAATGTTCAGTGCCTATGGATGTACTGTAATTAATTAAACCTATTTTTAAAATTTTTCATTTAGAAGTAACATTGCAATAAACATCTTTGCACCTAGATCTTTATATTTCCTAAGGATGGATTCCTTGGAGAAGAATTAATAGGTCATATATTATCCAGAGCTTTAAGTGTTTGGATATATATTGCCACATTTCCAACCAGAAAATTTGAAAGATCTTTAGACTTCCACCAGCAGTGTATGAGATTTTCCTTTTTCCTTAAATTTTACCCAAATATGTAATTATCAGGGTTTTTTAAATTTAAAATATTTGCCAATTTGATAGACAGAAATTAGTGTCTTCTTTTATTTATTTTTAAGTAAATAATGAGCCTGAAGTTTTTTCATGATTTATTGTCTATCTTTAATTTTCTGCTTGTAGAAATTACTTTTTTGTGAATATTGGCAATTTTTCTGTTTAAGATATTATCTTCCAATTATTGATTTCTGGAAGCTCTTCATGTATTAACCATGTTAATCTTTGTCTTCCATTTTGCCTTTTTTTCCAGGTTATTCTTTGCCTTATGCTTTTTTGTCATAAGTTTTAATGTATACAAGTTATTAATTTTTATGTAAAAACATCTGTCTTCCCTTTTTATAGACTCTTCCTCCACGTTTTTGCTTAAAAAGTGCTTCTGCACACTAGGAGTTGATCATTCTTTACCATAATTTCTTCTACTCCTTTGTGTCTTCATATTTTAAATTTATTTGATTCATTAGAGTTTATTTGGGGATATGGTTTGAGCCCTTTCCTCCCCCTCAAAAAATGAACTAATTGCTTTAGCACTATTATTTGGAATAATCTTTCATTTTCCCCACTAATTTGAAATGACTTCATCAAATAGTAAATTCCTCTATATATTTGAGTGTGTCTGGGGATTCTGTATTCTCTTTCTGTTTAGTCTTGTACCAGTATCATGCTATTAAAACTTTATAACAGGTTTTTAAAATCTGGAACACAGTTTCCTTTATTTATTTATATATCTTTCTTGGTTATTTTAATCCACATGTTCTTCTAGATTAACCCTACAGTCACATTTTCATTCAAAAATATTCCAGTTGGGATTTTGATTGGAACCATATCGGACCTAACATTAATTTTAGAAAAAGTGATATCATCTGATAATACAAAATATGTCTCAACTTATTTGTCTCTTTTTATGTTATTAATTAAAACTTTATAGATAAATTCATAGAAGCTCTCTATATTTTTTTCAAACTTATTTTTCCAGATTTTGTTGGTATTATTATTGGTGTTGTTCTGGTTTACTTTGTTTTGCTTTGTTTTCTCTCCTATTGGAAAAGAACTCTTTTCCTTCTTTACAATCATTATGTGCCTGTGGTTATTTTTTGTATTTTGTATCTAGGTATTATTGTCAAATATTAGTTCTAATAGCTGATTTCTTAGGTTTTTCTAAATTGATTATTTGTAAGAAACTAAATTCTCTTCACACCCATGACTTTGGGATTTCAAAAACCAATTCAATTTTTGCAGTGACAGCTGTCATGCTTCATAAGCCTGAATTTTAAAAAATAATTTAAAAAAATTAAGCATATAAAATGACCAAATACAGGGCCGGCCCGTGGCTCACTCAGGAGAGTGTGGTGGTGATAACACCAAGGCCACGGGTTCGGATCCCATATAGGGATGGCCAG
>NW_007728265.1:46809-54309 GCF_000696425.1 Galeopterus variegatus | reverse complement strand
AAGTGACATACTGGAGGGTAGATGAGCCAGCAAGCTCTGAGAAATAATCTTCTCTGAACCTCTCGTCCTCTCTATCATCTGATTCTGAGTGGTGTGAGCCTGTGGTGTGCTGGTGAGAGCCGGAAGGTCTGGGAAGCAATCGCTGCTACTGAATTCAAATGCAACATAAACACCTTGGGGAGGACCTGAGCCCTGGGAACCCAAGTTCAGAAAATTATAAGTTGTCAAAGAAACACACCTTTAAATATAATGTCTGAAGCAGTTAGGAAGGTTTTCCACTTTTGTCATTTCTGTGAAGGTCCATTTTCTTCTCCAGAGATTTTTTTCCCCAGTTCTATACATGGCTCAGACTGCTTTCCTAGTTCACTTAAGTACGGCTGTAAAGAAACCTATCTGTCAGTTTATGTTACCCTATTGGAGTGTTGTCTGTGAATACAGGGCATAAAAAGGGATAAATTGCCTAACTCAATCCACCCTTGAGGCCTGCCACATTAAAAAGATATACCACGGAACTTTGGTCTGCCCTGAAACGATCGGAAAACTAAGAGACTACAGTGTTTAAGGAAAACTCTGAGTCTTGCTTGATGAAGATAACTCTCTGATTTACTGCTGGGCCTATATATAACCTTTTATATTTGTTAAGGCCTCTCAACATTTATGGTTAATAACTAGTTCTGGAAGAATATTTGTAGCTTATGTTAATTCTTACCCTGGAGAAAAGTGAGGTACAGAAAAGGTCAGAGAACAGGGCATTTGGGCAGGCTTATATTCAAACCCACATGCCCATGAACTCCATAATCCATCCAGGTCTAGAGCTGACCCCTGAGGGTTACTTTACCTCAAGTACAAAACATTTGAATTGTATGCCACAAAAATTTGCCTTATTTATATCATCAGTTTTATTTTCTCTCTTATTATGCACTGGTTAATTGTTTATATACTTGGCACTTTGCTTTTCACTATGTGCAGAAAAAGGCACTAAATGTTTTTAAAAACCGTGCGAAAAAGTTAAAATGGAGAAATGTCCTTGCGCTCACGTGGTCCTTTACTGGGAAAGGCTCCTGCCACTTGCCTTGGTCTAGCTCCCTCAAGGCCACTGCCACAACGCCTCTTGCTTTGAAAACGGCTGATTTAAATAGCATCTCACTACATCTGCCCCGAGTGCTGCCTGTCTGCTGTGTGGATTTGCTCACTGACAGGGTCTGCCAGCAGCAATGCCACCACACGTGAATCGGTTGCGTGGCCCTGGGGAAGGACCTGCAGCCTTGGAAGGCAGAGTGGCACATTTTCATCACCAGCTTCCTTCGGGTATTTCACGGAGCCCCAGGCTTCACATTTCCATCAGGAGGAGACGAAGGCAGGGGATGGCTCTGGTCCACCCACTCTGCCATGGGACTTCAGCTTCTTGGGCCTCCTCTGCCTTTCTCCCCAACCATCTGATGCAACCATTTACATGCACAGCGAGCACCCAAGTCCCCTCCCATGAGAGTTCTGCAGCCTCCCAGAACTATCCTGCCCCAGTTCCAGTTTAGGATAGGCCCCTGTGGGAGAGTCAGTGGAGGTGGACCAGTGGCTGCTGACTGAGGCATGGTGATAACAGAGTTAAATGTGACTTTTGCTTCATCGTGGCTCCCTCTCCCTGTCCTCCGGGCCATCAGACCTCCCCATATAAACAGATGTGTGTTAAGATCAGCTACATTTTGAAGAAAACGATGATGATGATACTAGCAAAATTTTCATTAAATGAACATTTGCCGTTGTACCAGGCACCATGCTAAGTATTTCACATTTCTTATCTCATCTAACTCTGGCAAGAACCCTATAGACAGGTGCTGCTATAATTCCATTTTGTGGATGGGAAAACTGAGGCACAGGGATTAAAATAACTTACCTATATGGACACATACACAGTACGCAATACATCAGAATTCAAGCCCATGTTCAAACCCCAAAGCTTGCGCTCTGAACTAGAGAGTCCTTCTGTGCACATTTTACGTCTAGAAGTACCACAAGGCATTTTGCAATGACTAAAATAGTCACATGAATAAAGGGGTGCAGAGGTCTGACTGGGAGGACAGTTAAAGCAGAAGCCCAGCTCAGCAGGAACAGAGAATTTGAGTGTAGCCCCGTGGGCCGCTGGAACCTGGTCTAGGTCCATTTGTTTTCAGATGCACAGGTACTGCACAGTCATTTAAAAACATGTGCTCGCCAAGGCAGAACATCATCTGATGGCAGCAACTTGCCTGGTGCTGGCAGCGGCCGAGGAGGGAACATATCGGTGAATGTAGGTCAGCCCTTCCTGCACGAATGGGATGGAAAGTTGATTTTTAGTGGGAACGATGAGGAAAGCAGTTCTGAAATGTTTTTCACAGAAATAGAAACTAGTGAAATAGAGCTGTCTTTAGGAAAAAAAAAAGAGGAGGGTGATAGGCAGGCAAGTGATTGGCTGCTGCTGCCAAGCTCAGAAACTTTAAAAATTCTGTTTGTTCCCCCAGAGAAGTGCAGACCCAAACCACCAATGGACAGTACGCGATGACAAACAGATCTGCAAGTCCAGGCCACACACACACACACACACACACACACAGCTCTCCCTCCGTAGCCCAGGTCCCTGCCTGCACCAGGACCATCCCGGCTGCATGCAGTAATCAGACCAGCAGCTTCTAACCTGGCCTCCAGAACTTAGAAGAGATAATGCTTAATTCGACTGCAAAGCCTTCCCAGTTCTCCAGGGGTCTGACCAGATGGTAGGGAATGCTTTATCAGAAGTAGAGCCCATGGCTCCAGCCTGAGAACCCCAGAGCTGGAGACCCAGCCCTATGTCTGGACTAATTGCTGCATCTAATGGAGTGGTACTGCACAGACTTCCTCACCAGCTGGAACTTTCTGTTTGTCTGACCCTGTTATTACTGGCTCCAGCTTTATTTTAGGGACATTAACCTGCCCATATATATCTGCTAGTGCCTTGCTGGTAAACTCCAGCTCAGAAAAGGGGCTTTGTGAGTCATCCTTTTACACGGCCTTTTTTGCATTTTTTTTCTCCAGTTTCCTCTCTTTTCCTCCCCTCACTCCTTCCCTACACCTGGTTGGAGCAGGGGACATTCGCTTTTCTTAGGGATAACTTACGAGCCAGCCAGTCATATTATCCGATAATATGTTGTTGTAAGAGCCTGCTCCCAGGTCACAGATTCAGACCTGTGGCAACTGCCCAGGCTGATCTGAAATTCCGAGCTGGAGTTCCAGTATCCAGCCTCCAGCTAAGCTAGATTCTTGTGGGCTGTAAATTGGAATGAATAGTAGGCCAGCTATCTAATGCTCCCAGTGCCAGCATCCCATGCCAAAGGGAGTAGAGGAGGAAAGGGAGGATGAGGACTCGACCCCGCTGACTATCAACAGGTCTTACCCATTTCTTTTCTTTAAGAAAAAGCAACACTTCTCTACAATCACGAAGGCGGAAGCCAAGGCCCAGCATATTTTAAGCGCACTTTCCTCCCCTGCACGGCTGCTGTTTTTGCTGTCCTGTCTGTAACACGGACCTACAGAGAGTGACAGAAGTCCACTGTGCGCTTAGGCCCTAACCTGTGTTCTTATACCTTCATAGCTCCAATAGCCACATCTGCTGCAGTAAGACGTCTACCATGGCAAGTGGATTTGAGCACAAAATACAGTGTGGATGGCGTGGGGGGGTTGTCTCCAGCCAGCTCAGGTGCTAGTTGAACCATCTCACAGAGACTTGCTCTAAGGAACAGGAGAGGACTTTGTGAAGTGCTTTGAGATTTCCCACTGAAACTGCTACTATAAGAGGTTATTTCTAACTGCAGAGAGAATTGGGATTAGGGTTAAAACAGGTTTTGTCTTGGAATCAGAAAGCCAACTTTTATGTCTAGCTCTTTTTTGACCATTTTTGTGGCCTTGGGTGTCTCTGATAAGCAGTTTCCTTATCTACACAGTGAAGATCCTAATTGCACCCTATGGAACCATGGTGAGGTTCACATCTCACAGGAAATGTGTGAGAAGTTGCTTTGTAAACTGGAAAACACCACAAATAAAGGAGACTATTGTTATTAGGCTTTTATTCTGAGTCAGGAGAACCTAGGCATAGAAAAGAGAAGTAAGAGTTAGAAGTCACCCTATCTGAGATGCTGGGAGAATAACACAGGCTTCTGTAGAGTCTCCTAGGACAGGATCTTTCTTCCGGAATGTTCTGCTGTGACAGCAGCAGGAACAGGGGCAGCATTGCTCTTGTTGGTGATGAAATGGCCAATTCTGCACCCAGCTATGATAGAACTCAGTCCAAATTTATTTTTGTTTTTAGCAAACAAATATTTTTAATTTTTTTTATATTTTTAAAAGTTTATCCATATACAATGTAGTTCATTTTCATATCCCTTTACCAATTCCTCCCCCCCCACCATCAACATCATATCTGTTCACTTGTCTTAACAAGTTCAAGGAACTGTTGTGATTGTTGTGTCTTCTTCCTACCCCCCACCCCCTGATATCTGTTCACTTGTCTTAACAAGTTCAAGGAACTGTTGTGATTGTTGTGTCTTCTTCCCACCCCCCACCCCCTGTTTATTTGTTTGTATATTTATCTATTTATTTTTATTAGCTCCCACAAATAAGTGAGAACATGCAGTATTTCTCTTTCTGTGCCTGTCTTATTTCACTTAATATAATTTTCTCTAAGTCTATTCATGTTATTGCAAATGGTAGTATTTCATCCTTTTCACAGCAGAGTAGTATTCCATTGTGTAGATATACCACAGTTTCCTTTTCCACTCTTCGGTTGATGGTCAGCCCAAATCACACACCTGAAGTCATTTCATTGCTAGCCCTGGGTAGTCCTCAAATCATTGCAGAGAGAGTGTAGTATTGACAGCAAGGACCAGGCTGCCTGGATGTGAGTCCATCTTCCTAATTAGGTGACTTGAAGCAAGTGACAGGACCTATCTGTGCCTCAGTTTACCCATCTGTGAAATGGAGATGATAATACCATCGACCTCAGTATTTTGAGAGTAAAAGGAACAGGTGTAAAGTACTTTGAATAATTTTTGACATGTGGTAAGTGAAGTATAGGTATTACTCTTTTCCAGTAAAATATTCAACTCAAAAAACAAAATGTGTGCTCTAAATTGTGGGAGGAGATGGATTCTTTAAGCGTAATGGAGAATGGAGTTTGATTTGGCTTCAAGAAATCCAATCCATCTTCCTCCACTCTGGTATAAAGCGTCTGCCATGCCAAAAGGGGTTAGATCACAGGGTTGGTGGAGCAAGAATGGTGAGCACGTGCACTTTGATAACTGGAGACACAGAGCGATGACGTCTCCTCTCACCGCAGGGCTCAAGACTGAAGGAAAACAGGTGGCATGGTTGGATCTGGGGTTCTCCATCCGCTGCTGTGTGACCTTGGACACCTGGCTTCTCTCTCTGTGCCTCACTTCCTAAACTTTGCAGTAGAATAACACAGTACCTGCCCCATAGGCTCATTGCCTAGGGCAGTGTACAGAGTAGATACACAATACATTTCAGTGATTATTAGGACCTTGGACACCTGGCTTCTCTCTCTGTGCCTCACTTCCTAAACTTTGCAGTAGAATAACAACAGTACCTGCCCCATAGGCTCATTGCCTAGGGCAGTGTACAGAGTAGATACACAATACATTTCAGTGATTATTAGTGTTGTTAGAATACCATTTGCTGTTACCCAACTTTGTGATTTAGAGTTTTGAAAAATTACATAGATTTCATTTTCCAAGTTAAAGTGGAAGAGCTAAAGGGCCAGATAAATGTAACCTAAAGCCATATTTTTTGTTAAAGACAAGGAAAGGAAATGCCACATCATTGCAATCAAGCTGTTTGGTCATGCAGTGTGACAATATCTAAAATCGTCAACTCATGTCAATTTTTTTTTAATTAGTGAGTTGTTTGAATTACAAACAATTCCATATGCGAAGTCTCAATCCCCTTTAGATATTCCTCAATTTTCTTTAATAAACTCACCTAGATGACATGGGTGGTCTCAGTCTTTGGTTCAAACATCAGGTATGGAGGATCAGGGGAACCAAGCCAAAATCTACTAATTCTGGTCACTCAGAAGTGCCACTTTCTTTGAGTTTTGCAAAGCCTGGCACACTTGAGTATTTGGAAACTACATATCTTCAAGCATTGCTCATCAGAATATTTGAGCAAACTCATAAGTGGCAAGAGCAGAAAATGCCATGTGATTTTTCACATTTTTAAAATAGCCCCATGAGGCTGGTGACCTCAGTCAGGTCAGCCATCAAGTTTTGGATCTGGCAATAAAAGTCATAAAGTGAGTCAACTAAATGCAGAGGGGATACGACAGCATTATTTTTCTTTTCTGGCTTCTCTAGCAAAGAAAAAGTTCTGGCATTGGGGCTGCCTCTGCAGACAGGGTCTTTGGCTTCTGACACACTGTGAGGGTCCCTGGAGAATGCTGGAAAGCAGAATAGGCTGCCAGAGTCAAAGGGCCGGTATCAGTAAAGTTAGCACAAGACTTAACAGCCCGAGAACACACCCGCCCATTCCATTTCTCCAGCCTGATAATACAGGCAATTAAGGGAAAGGGCAGAGATTTTGGTGGCTTTTTGCATTTTTAAAGTTTCATCTGGGCAAACACAGAAATGTGTATCCGTGTTATCCAGACCTGACCACTGTTTGTTTTTGAGACTCCAAGATTAAACTAAAGGCTGGATTAGCACAGCAGATATTTTTGCCTTTGACTGAGAGAAGACAGAAACTTGAGAAGAAAGAAGGGTCTTTGAAGAGACTGGGCTTCCATGAGTACCCTCTGAGTTCATGAGTATCCTCTGAGGATTGCCAAACACCAAACAGATAGGACCCCATCCCTGACACGCTGGACAATGACACCTCCTTCATAATGAAGTGCTAATGAAAATGGTGCAAATTTGCTAATATTTTATGCCTTATTAAGAAAATTATTCAAGCCCAGGAAATGCAAGGGTTAAATGCTTTGCTTTCATAAACATTGTACCTTGAGGTGGGGAGGTGGGGGGAGAAGATTTTAAACATTATGTGGAAAAATGCAATAAAAGTGCTGAATTAGCCCATTCCATTACATTGAATTATTCACCAATTATGGTCATCCCAGCTTTAGTAAATTAAAGTACATGATGAAAACCCAATCTAAGGATATCAACTGCTTTGTTACTAAATCAACTACACATCCCATTTTAAAAGCATTTAAAACTATATCAAAAGAGGTTATGTTAAGGAGGGACTGTAATTTTAAAATCATTTACTGCATGACTGTACACTTAAAATTTAACTTGAAGCTAAATGTTGCAAAGTTAAATCAATTTTATTTGATAACACGGGGAAATGTACACTCTTTCATTTGGGGTACATGGAGCCCTTGGCGCACTCTAGAATTTAAGGCTCCAACCCCACAGGAACAGTTAACTCCTTGATCCTAGCACACTCTCTCCTCCTAGAAGAGCTGTTTAAAAGTTACAT
>NW_007728265.1:45832-46263 GCF_000696425.1 Galeopterus variegatus | reverse complement strand
CAGTTAACTCCTTGATCCTAGCACACTCTCTCCTCCTAGAAGAGCTGTTTAAAAGTTACATGTTTCTTTCTTTCTTTCTTTCTTTCTTTCTTTTTTTTTTCTTATCCACTTTTCTACCCCAAACCCAGCAGGCACAGACATACAACTCACTCTCTCTCTCTCCTTCCCTGCAGTTTCTAAAGCAGCTTCTTTAATTTTAGCTTCAGTTTTCTTTTTCTAAATTTAAAAACGTGGCTTCTGGCTATAAAACCATCTCCCCCCAACTTCAGCAACCCCAGCCAGTCCCCTGGGGCTGTTATTGGCGTGATCTGTAAATTCACTGGAGTCACTTAGAGCCCTCAGTTAGCTTTTAGTCAAACATTAGCAGCAGTGTTTACCCTTGTGTAATCTTCAGTTGTTACTTAATTTAATGCCCGTCAGCTTTTTTTTTT
>NW_007728265.1:44802-45427 GCF_000696425.1 Galeopterus variegatus | reverse complement strand
TTTTTTTTTTAACATGTTCAGCAAATCCTTGGCACATGCTGTTTGGATTCTTCACTCCTCTCCTCCCCCACCTTGCCCCAAATCAAGCTACACGTATCTAAGCAGAGCTTGCTAAAGCTTGTCATTTGCTAGTGCAGTTTGTTGTCTTCTCAAGGAAAGAGGAGTTTGCTTTCTGTGGCAACCCAACTGCCATCTACTCAGAGGCCTTGGCTTTGCATCCCCGTCCCACCTTTCATCAAAGAGGGTGAACTGCACATCATTAGGGTTTGTGTTCCTCATTGCAGTGATGGCAATTTGTGAGTGGCATACCATAGGAAGCAGTCTCAAACTCCCATTTTGAAGGTGCTGATGTGGCCTCTGAGGAAACCCATTGAAAACAAACTTTGAAGTTCTGCCCAGTGGCGAGCTAAAAGCTGAACACATCCCAGCATAATTTCTACACAACTTTGTGTGTTTTGAACCTTCCTCTTCAGCTGCCACCACCTTGAAAAGCAAATAGTAGAGCCCTGGCCATTCTACAGTGGCCTGGTGTTCTTTTTGTAATGTGAAATCCATCTAGATCCCGCAGGAGAACTTCTCTAAAACCGTCATAAAGGCAGAAGGAAACACCGATTTCAAATGGCTC
>NW_007728265.1:29194-44377 GCF_000696425.1 Galeopterus variegatus | reverse complement strand
ATACCATAGGAAGCAGTCTCAAACTCCCATTTTGAAGGTGCTGATGTGGCCTCTGAGGAAACCCATTGAAAACAAACTTTGAAGTTCTGCCCAGTGGCGAGCTAAAAGCTGAACACATCCCAGCATAATTTCTACACAACTTTGTGTGTTTTGAACCTTCCTCTTCAGCTGCCACCACCTTGAAAAGCAAATAGTAGAGCCCTGGCCATTCTACAGTGGCCTGGTGTTCTTTTTGTAATGTGAAATCCATCTAGATCCCGCAGGAGAACTTCTCTAAAACCGTCATAAAGGCAGAAGGAAACACCGATTTCAAATGGCTCAGCTCCGAAGGAGAGTAATGCACATTATCAGGGCATAAAAAGTAGGGAAACAATTATGAGACAACCTCCAAAGGATGCAGTGAGCAGCCCTCTCTGTTTCCACACACTCTGTACAAAAGAAGAGCTCTTCAGTTCAGGAGACTTTGGTAATAGCCTCCTTATAGATATTCTGGATTTTATTGCCAAGAAGACAAATGCCACCTTGAAAGTCTCATGCTCTTTTGGAAGATGTGATTGGGGGGGGGAGAAGAGCTCTTCAGTTCAGGAGACTTTGGTAATAGCCTCCTTATAGATATTCTGGATTTTAGTGCCAAGAAGACAAATGCCACCTTGAAAGTCTCATGCTCTTTTGGAAGATGTGATTGGGGGGGAAAATGTGTCCTAAAGAGGAGAAAGGACTTTGAGTCAGTCAGGGCTCAACTCTATTCCATCCCTTTCCCTCAAAACTTGACCTTGAGTTTCACTGTCTCTCAGCTGTACCTCTGTTTCCTGGTGAATAGAAATCAGAATTATCTTCCATCTACCACAAGGGCAAGTTCTACTGCTAAGAACCCAAAATGTGGGGGGATAGCCCTATGGTGTCTCACAAATGGCACCTGAAGAAGAGCAGTGTGGATACACGGGACAGAAGAAGAAAACTAGAGACACTGAGGACTGAGTTTTCATCCAACTGCTACAAATGAACAAACGCCAAGAGGGCATGTTTGCTCTCAGATAAGAAGGGAATTCCTGGACTGAATCCACATAGAGTTCACATGGCTGGATTTTTAGGAAAGCTTCACTGAGGGGCTGAATTATGTGCTATTAACTCAAGCTGCAGCTGTCCTGGGGGTCCACAAATCTGTCTGAGCTCATGTTACAAGTGCATGCTGGTGCCATAGTTGGAGTGGGTGTCACCGTGGGTCAGTCCTGAGACCTCCAAAGCAGCCCAGCCCAGGAGACACTGCTTCCCTGTCACTGACCACCGCTCTCTGCTGTCTCTTATACCCAACTCTGTAGCATCACCACTTAGGCTCTGAAATGCAGCTGTTTTGCTATATAAATTATGAACAAATTCTACAACTTTCTTGAGCCATCTGGAAAGTGCTCAAACATAGGGCGGCACTGACAAGACTTTAAGGCTTTAGAACTGATTTCCAGATAACAGTTCTTCTCAGCAAGGAAATATGCCCAGGTCCCTCAGATGCTCAAACAGCACTAGCAATAAAGGCAGCTCTGCTGTAGAATCGGCTCCTGCCTTTGTTAGGTCCCTGGCTGAGTGGCCTCACCATGGCATGCAGGGCTCATGTTTCCATTTTCTTTTCACAGCTCTTTCAACTCCCTCTTCCACTTCCCTTTCTTGCCCATCTTCAACCCAACTTACTCATGTAACGGTGCCAATTGTTCAGTACTTATGGACCGTGTGAGCCTTTAAATATCCTCAGAGGAGAGCGCTCGACAAATATAAAATGGAAATCTTTTGCGGAAAATGTGTCATTTAATTTGAGATGTCAGCCATAATGGTCAACAACAGCAAATCCATTTCTTTTCCATTAGTTATTGTCTCTCTCAACTGTGTGTGTCTGCGTGTGTGTAAGCACGCACAGGTGCACGCACACATGTTTTCTTATGTCCCTCTTTCTTCCTCATTTTGCTCAGCACGTTCATGATCGTGTTTGTTCATTGACCAGTGCCCAGTTTGCTAGGCTTCCCCAAAGGCAGCCTCCATCTGCCCAGGGCCCTGCACCATCAATGAGAAATCAAACAAACTGGCTGCAATAAGCCATTTACACCAGTTCACAAGGACAAAATATTGGACACATTCCCAAAAGGTCAGGCACGTGAGGTTAGGCTGCGAAAGAGCCTGCTTGCAAGACCTTCCTCCCCACTCCGAGTTGACTCTGTTTACTCTGTCAACCCTGTTTATTCTTTCAACTCTGGTTTCTCAGCAGAGCGACTCATCACACTACATACAAATTGTGGAGGAACCCAGAACCCATCCAGAAAGAACCACAGCAAGCACAATCCTGCTGATTCATTCGCTAAGCCATTTGTTAACAAGCTGGTTTAGGCTTTCTCTTTTCCAGGATTTTTCAATACTTAGAGAATAAAACTGCCAGCCGTTCTCCTCTTCAAACAAAATAGTCCAAATAAGTGGAAGTTTAAATATTTTTCATTATTATAGTCTCCTTCAGAAACATATTTGACTAAAATATTCAGTTAATGAAATAATTTGGAAATCCAGACCATGCAAAACAGACATGTAAACTGTTAAGTACAGAGCCAGACAACACTTAGTAAACATTCGCTGAAGCAGATCTGGTTTCCCAAGGTTTAAAATGTATAACTAAATGACATATAACTTCTAAAATATGGCACCAAGTGAGAATGTACAAAGCTACCAAAAAGTAAACTGGGCATGTGTAGCAGAGAGGGTATGAAACCAAACACATCCAGACTTAAATTGGATTCCACACTTTCTGTGTAGCCTCAGCAAATGAATGTTTTCTGTAAGCCTCAGTGTTCTCATCTCTAAAATGGGAATCATAAGAGTATTCCCCAATTCGGTAGATTGGTGTGGAGACTAAAATTAGGAAATGCATGTAGAATGCCTGTCTAACTACAGTTTCTAGCTCATAGAAAGCTTTTAATAAATAAAAACTACTGGGCACTATAGTCTTACAGATAATGTCTTTAAAATCTGGGCACTTACAGTAATTTTAAAATTTAGGAAACAATGAACACCTCTTTGGGGGAAATATATGACTCCCAAACCAGGTAATGGAACATCTTGGAAATCCAGACCACTCACAGCAGACTTGTTAAAGTGCCAGGGACGGGACTCATACCCAGGTGACACTCAATAAACATTTATTGATACTGACCATTGTTTCCCCAGGTTTAAAATAAAACGTCTGGAAGAATTACAGAATCACTTGTGGTTATTCCTGAAATATTACAGCATCAATGTAAAACTTCAGAACACCACCCCCCCCCAAAAAAAGCTGGATACCAATTTTGTTTAAAAGACTGGGATGACCATAAATACACGTATTGCATGCAAAGCAGAGATTAATAAAATTTTAAGACCAGAAGTAAGAAGATTTCCTAGAAATGAAAGGAGCCTCTACAGAATCACTTGTGGTTATTCCTGAAATATTACAGCATCAATGTAAAACTTCAGAACACCCCCCCCCCAAAAAAAAGCTGGATACCAATTTTGTTTAAAAGACTGGGATGACCATAAATACACGTATTGCATGCAAAGCAGAGATGAATAAAATTTTAAGACCAGAAGTAAGAAGATTTCCTAGAAATGAAAGGAGCCTCATCAAGTTCAGCAGAAAAATGTCTTCACCTATCATCCTGTTGACTCCACAGGGAAAGGTAACAACGTCAGGAAGAAGTATGTATATTTCCAGGAGGAGACCACCAACCCTTTGCATTTAGCCAAAGGGCTACCAAATTATAATGGAACACCGGCTGATTGCATCGTTTAGAGTCAAATTCAAACAGATGATCTCACAGGGAGAGCTCCCACACATAGAGAAGATTAAGGGAGGCCATAGTTTAAAATTTTTCTTTTTATCAAGGTACAGTTTGCAATGTGACAATGATTAAGCCAAAGGGGAAGCTTTTAACAGAGTTCACTCTGGCCTTAGGCTAACTCACTGAAATACACACTTTGCTTTTCTCATCTTCCTTTAACTTTAGTCTAGAAATACCCATTTATCTTAGTGCTCTGTCTCGCATGAGAAAAAAGAAGCAGCAAAATTTGCAGAATTCAATAAGGCATTGATTAATTCATGCTCATATCTTTTGGAGGTTCCAGCTATTAAAAAGGCATATGAGATATTTCCTCTATCCTTGAGAATAAGTCCCTAATCTTTAGGGATAAGCTTCTTAAATATCAAAGAAATTGACCTCTGGAACACTTGAAATGCCAGCTGTGTGTCTGTAACCTACACACACATGTATGCGCGTGTGCACACACATGCACACGCACACCCCTAGGTGGAAGAAAAGTAATCAGCAGGGACTGTGTCTTTGGCTTGCTTTCCACAGCCATTTGCACTTTTCCAGTGCAGAGAAGAACCATAACAGTCAACTCTTTGCAAGAAACAGGCATATCTCCACATTTAGGAGGTTTGGCTGCAGGTGGGTATGAGAATGTAGAGTTTATGGAAACTTGACCTTTTATTTATCTATTTATTTTAATATCCTGTGTTGAAACTGCAGACCTGTGTGAGCTTAGCCAGCCTTCTTACTATGACTTTTGGGAAACATACCTGGAGGTCTCTTTAGCCTCCTGGCCTGATGTTTGCATAGTTGAGTGGGGGAGCCTGGTAGGTCCAACCTGGTAGGTTCTTGGCCCAAACATCACCACGTAGGTTTACTGTGCTCTTGTATTAGATTAAAATGCTGGAACACACTTAGAGGCTAACTTGGTTATTGTGGTGTTGGTAAGTCTTCCTCAAAAAGAGAAAAGCCATTCTATAATTATGTTTTGTAGAAGCCACTTTCTACTTTATTCTAGTGTAGGTTTTGTGCCTACTGTTCTGATACTACCAGGGCTCTCAATGGCTGGGCAACAAAAACTTCACTGAAACAGAGAAATGTAGTCATTTACACTGGCTGCTCTGGAAGAAAAGGAATTCAGTATATAATTTTTTTAAGTTATAAATATGGTTCACATATAAACATGAGCATATGGCAAAGATTTATTTAATTCATTAATGAGTGAATGGGTAGAATGACAAAACTGTGCAAAGAGCATTTGAGGATTTTAATAGACAAGGGTACTTCAAAAAGTTCATGGAAAAATTCATATTATCTTGTAATTCTGTTTATCCATAAACTTTTTGAAGTACCCTCATATATGGACACTGGAGAATGAATGTTGGAATAATATTGTTAGATGAGGTAAAACACTGGTTAATGACAAAGTATAACCTTTAAAGTCATCTTTTCTACCAGACCAAAATCACTTGCATTAGTACCAAACAAAAATCTACAAATCATGTCATTTTATAGAGTCTGATCCTTAATCAATAATAAAGATTTTGTAAATAAGGTACATTCCCTTAGAGAATCAGATAATCTTTGGATAGGCCTGTTAGAAAATGCTCTTGTAAGACAGTAAAACAACATGCAGCCATCTTTTTACCTTATTTCAAGTTTGATTCTTTGCCTTAACATGAGTAAAGTGCTTTTTGGGGGGAAAGGTGCCTCGTATAACAAGACAGTTGAGGCTGCTAGATGGATAGTTGTAGAAATATTAATAGAACAACATTGCCACTCCAACTTTGTTGAATACTAAAAAATGCACGAGGTAGAAGCAACCCAAGTGGCCCTTGAGGGCTGAATGAACAAAATGATACATACATACAGTGGAATATTATTCAGCCTTAAAAAGGAAGGCAATTCTGACATGTGCCATAACATGGGTAAACCTTGAGGACATCATGCTGAGTGAAATAATCCCATCACAAAAAGACAACTACTATAATTCCACTTATATGAGTTATCTAGAGTAGTCAAATTCATCGAAACAGAAAGTAGGATGGTAGTTGCCAGGGGCTGAGGGGAGGGGAGATTGGGGAGTTGTTTCATTGAGTAAAGAGTTTCAGTTTTGCAAGATGAAAAAGTTTCGGGCAATGGTTACACAACAATGTGAATGTACTTAACAGTACTGAACAGTACACTTAGAAATGGTTAAGATGGTAAATTTTATGTTATGCATTTTTTTTACCACAATAAAAAATAATTTTAAAAAATTGCTGAGTTGGTATCACCAATCCAGATGTGTATTATAAGGCAAGGGGATGACTCCCACCAGAGTGAGATCAAAATATGCATCCCAGGGAACCATCCTGTTACCATCTGAAGTGTGCTAGGTTGTGACTTAACTTACAGCGTGACACAAGGAAATGAATGCAAAGATGCTAACCTAGCTGTGGTGGACTTCAGCCCACATCACAGAAACCATGAAGCAGTTTAGCAGAGTTGGCTGCCTGAGCAGCCGAGGGCCGTGTGGAGCCTGTTAAAAGCCAGCAGGAGCTGGGGATGAGGTGCGCTGGCTGGAGCCCAGCGTGCAGCCGCACAGCTGCAGAGCGCTGCCTGGCCTTTGCATCAGCACTCGGCACTTCTCTCGCTGCTGGAACATTCCTTACCCACATTTGAGAATTAAATGAAGAAGTTCAATCTAATATTCACTAAACACTGGGAACCAGCTTTCTGAGGATCATACTTACATCTTTTCTCATTTCTCCTAGAAAAACTGGGCCTCTTACAAAAAGTGCAAAGAAAACTCTTGTCCAAGGGCAACGTTCTAACTCTTCTCTGATGCAACTTTATCATTAATGGACGACACACTCCAGCAGACAGTGAGAGCCCTCACGTGACAGTCTTTGCCACACACGTACAAAGTGTATTTGTTTGCTCAGAAACTTGATTAACCTCCGCAATAGAGCAGTTATGCCTTTTCTTTCTCTTTCTCTTTTTCTTTTTCTTTCTTTGTTTCTTTCCTTCTTTTCCTTTCCTTTCATGTCTCCATCTTTCCGTATTTCTTTCTTGCCTTCTTTCCTTCTTTCTTCTTTCTTTCTTTCATGATCAATAGAGACTTTCCATAATTTTTGTGGTGGATTGCTGTGATGCCATGGAATGCTGATTAAGATAGAATGTTAAGCCCAATTTCATTTCAAAATTCAAATCCTTTATGGAGTCAGAGGAAAACTGCACCCACTTCCATTAGTCAGTGTCCTTCAATGCCTTACATTCCACCCACAGAGTATTTTACCATCTGGTCATTCATTTTTCAGCATTATAAAAATTGAAAAAATTCATTCATTGGGGAAAAACATTTACCTAACCGCAACACTCAACCTTCACTAAAAACAAAAACCAACAATGTCTACGAACACATTTTGTTCCATCATAGCTTCCATTGTTAAAATGAGCATTTACTTGAAACAAATTGTTGTCAAAATTCAAATGTCGTTTGGAACCAAAAGCAATCATTCTCTCTGACTTAGGAGCCTTCTCTTGGTATAATTTGCTTCACCATAACCTAATTCAGTGAGGATTAGAGGGGGTGTAAATTGAGGTATCCCTTCCAAAACCATGCACAAAAAAGATAACAGTCAGAGAAAGGGGCATGCAATTTACTAAGTCTGGCTGCTTACTGTCTTTCGTTTTGTTTTGCTTTGCTTGTTTTTTGTTTTTGTTTTTGTTTTCATGAATCCTTGCTTTTTAGCAGCAGGTGTAACCCAACTCAATTCATCCTAAAGTTCTAGTCTTTCCAGTTCAGACTGTCTGCTCACATGGAATGACTCTAGCATGGTCAGCCAAGAAAATAATTATAACAAGCTCAGAGAAATCTATAAAATGTTTAAATAGCTAACTAACAAGTTAACTACTGAAGGAAGCAGGTAGAATTAAGTGGAAATATTAACTTTGAGATTAAAAAAAATAAAAAGGATGACAAAGAAAGCAAGCCACAGGAAAGGGGAGGGAGGGGATCACGGAGCCAGGAGGGAGGAGGCGGCTAGCCTTTAAAGCAGCTACGGTTTGAAAATATAGATGCTGTAAAATATTTGTTTGTCCTAAACGCCTTCTCCTCCCCACCCGGTGGTGCCAACTCACAGCCTTTTGCAAACTCTTCCATTTTTTTATGATTTTTTAGGTGCAGATGCTCATCAGCTCAAAAGGTGAACTGCAACTATTTCACAGAAAATAAATTCACCATATTTTTATGTGATCATTACTCCAAGGCAGCAAGGAAGAAAAAAGAATTCAGCACATGGACCATTTTAAAATTTTGATCCTAGCCAAACCCCAAACCAAGTCTATGTCTTAAACTGGTCTTCTCAGCCCTGTTATGCTTTCTTCCCACCAGAATATAATTGTTTGGACAACTCTATGAGACACAAATCCAGAAGTCACTATTGGCACAGCATGGCTGGCTGTCCAATAGTCCTGTCACTGTGCTGAGTCCCCTCCAGGGAGCACATTATTTTTAACCTTTGGGAATTGCAACTAATGATATGAAGAAAAGTTTCAAAACCACACAATATACTGGGGCATAAAAATGGCCTACATCCCTATGGGGTACCTGAAAATAACTCCCAGTTTAGCTTTTTTGCAATAAAGTAAATGTTTAAAGTAGCCCGAAGTGAAACTTAAATGTTCCAATCAGCTCAGCTGCCTTTGAGGCTGGCGCTGGGGCTGGGGGAGGAAGCGGTGGTTTCTCTTTGAAGCCTGGCTGCTACAAGTCCGGCAGCAGCCAAATTGCAGAGCAGAAGCTGCCTCCCCAGCCAGCGGGCCTCCTCCAGAGTGGCGGAGAAAGGCCCGATCCTCCTCTTGCTCTTTCTTGAAGGCAGAAGAAAAAGAAGAAAACAAGAAACACAAAAGGATGAGTTGGAACTTTCAGAACTCCGAATGCAAACATTTATGTGGCAATTAAGTTTGAAAGAAATCGAGCTGCCTGCTGCAGGAGGAACTATGTGGAATGAACACTGAGCAAACTGAGGAAGGCCAAGGTGGATCTTTTATTTTCTGGTTTGATAAAAAGAAATCGATGTCCAAGAAATAAAAGAGAAAAGATGATCGAGTGGAAAGAGTTCTCTAATGAGTTATTTCATTTCCTGTCTTCGGTAATGAACTATCAGCGAATCCAAAGTACCCAGCAGTGTCTCCTCCTCGTCTTCTAAGCAAAGCTCCGGGCAAGCAGCTTTTATCATGTTCTGTCGTCTATAGTGGGCATCAGAAAAGAACCCCCTCCCCATTCTCTATCTCTGCTGAAGACTGGCTCCCTACGTCACCAGGACTGTGGAAGAGGCACTTTCATGCACTCCCACTTCCATAAACACCCACCTCTCTGCTTCCAGACCATGCGTTCTGTTTTCCCTCCTGCTACTGTGTGTGAAGAGTCCACACCCCTCTCACCGCCCGTGCACATGAACCCGAACACTTCCACCTACTCAGGACATTATTTGGCACTTGTCTCGTCTGCTGCATCATCAGCTTTTATGTTCTATTATTCCTACATACAAACATACTACAATTTCTCTCATTTCAGAAAAAAAAAAAATCTTCTCTTGGTCCCACTAAACTACCAGCTACCACCCCATGTATCTGCTCCCTCTCACAATAAAACTACTTGAAAGCATTATTTATACCATATATAAAATGTGATCCATACCTATTTTTAATTTTTCTAGTAGCCACATTAAAACTATAAAAAAGAAACAAGTGGAAATATTTTAACAACATATTTTATTTAGCCTAATATATCCAAAACAGTATCATTTTAACATGTAACTATTATAAAAATTATTGAGATATTTTACACTCTTTTTATAATACCAGTCTGGTGTGTATGTTCCCCTCACAGTACATTTCAATTCAGACAAGATCGGGCATGTGCAGGGTGGTGTGGCCGTAGACAGCACATCTCAATTCAGAGCAGCCACATCCCAAGTGCCCAATAACCACATGTGTCTAGTGGCTGCCACTGTGGACAGTGCAGTTCTGTACTGTCCCAATTTCTCCTCCTCCTCCCATCCTCTCTTGAACCCACTCCTTTCAGGCTATTGCTTTCATCACCCTACTGTAACTGCTCCTGTCAAAGTCTCTCATATTTTTCTCTACCTAGAGGTCAATTCTCAGCCTATATCTTGCTTGACCTATCAGCACCATTTAGCCCAGTCGATCACTCTTTGCTGCTTAATAAACTTTCTTTATTTGGCTTCCAGGACACCACACTCTCTCCACTTTCCTCTTATCTCACTGGTTCCTGTTCCTCAGTCTCCTTTGCTTGTTTATTCTCATCTCTTTGTCCTCCAAATAATGTTCCACTGGAAGGTCTCAGGGCCAATTCTTTCACCTTGTCCACTTTTCTAGGTACTCTTACTTCTTGACAATCTCATCCATCTCTTTGTAGACAAATCTCCACCCTGGATCTCTCTCCTGAATTTCTCACAATCTCCATTTGGACCCATAATCTCCATTGGGACATCTCAAGGCATATCAAAGCTAACATGTGCAAAAACTGATCTCTTGATCTTCACCTCTCATACCTTCTTCTCTTGTTATTTATCCCAGCTCAGTAGATGGCAACTCCTTGTTCCAGCCTTGAGGACATCTTTGCTCATCTTTTGCTTATACCTTTCATCCAATCCTTCTACAAATGCTCTCAACTCTACCTTCTACAGATATCCTGAAACTAGCTATTTCTTTCCCCCTTGTCTGCTTTGCTTCTCACAGTAGGTGCCTGGTACATCCTGGGTGGTCAATAATAAATGAGTGAACCAATGAGAAGTAGAAACAGGCTGGTGTTCTATTGGTGAATGTGCAACTGCAGCTGATGATACAAACACTACAAGAAAATCACTGACCTGGGGGCAGAAACAAGAGGGGGCTGGATATGTCCGGGGGTAGATAAGGAGAGACAAAGTAGAATGGCTCAGTTGTGATCATTTGCAGCCTAACCAGGTGGGATGCCATGGCTGGGCCACTCCACTTTGCCATTCCTTATGCACCCAAAGCCATCAACCTCCATGTGCTAATCACTTACTCCCAAGCCCTTCAACTGTCACCATCACCTTTGTGTGGGTTGCTCTAATTACAAAAACTTTCATGCCAGTCCCATGTGTCATCTTTCCTCTTCAACTTGGTAAAAGAAGGGAAATCCTTTGCAGGCTCCCATTCTGAGGTCCAGAAATCATATTTGTGCTCAAAGAATTTTTTGTCTATGACATTGAATATAAAATTTTTAAATCAGGTTGTATAAATCACTAAGTAGGAAAGTTGTAGATTTTATATATATAAATGAAAACCACTGCAGACATAAAAAACTAAACAATATTAAAAAATTACTCAACAAACTGGCAGAAACAGTCACAGAAACTAAGGCAAATGATTAATATTTATACAAAGCAGTAGGATTCAATAGATAAATATATGCAGTAAATGATATGAACGGACAGTCCTCAGGAGCCAATCCAAGTGGTTACCAAACATGTTGAAAAATGTATTGGGACACCCCTAAGGAAACAATCTGAAATAAGAAAAATAAAACTTGTATTTAAAAGGCTTAATAGTGAATATATTATTTTTCCAATAATGATAAGATAGTTAAACTATAATATATGTTATGAAATTCCCTTGGTGGAATATTATGGAGTTGTTAGCAAGGATGTTTTACTAGATCGTAAGGTAGTTCTATTTTTAATTTTGGGAGGGATCTCCATATTGTTTTCCATAATAACTCTACTAGTTTACATTCCCACCAACAATGTAGGAAAGTTCCCTTTTCTCTGCATCCTCACCAGCAATTGTTATTTTTTGTCTTTTTGATAATAGCCATCTAACTGGAGTGACATGATATCTCATTGTGGTTTTAATTTACATTTCTTTGATGATTAGTGATGTTCAGTATTTTTTCATATACCTATTGGCTATTCGTATGTCTTCTTTTGAGAAATGTCTATTCAGGTCTTTTGCCCATTTTTTAATTATTTGGTTTTTCGCTGGTGAGCTGTTTGAGTTCCTTATATGTTCTGGATATTAACCTCTTGTCAGATGCGTAGTTTGCAAATACCTTCTCCCATTCTGTAGGTTGTCTCTTCATTTTGTTGATTGTTTCCTTTGTTGTGCAGAAGCTTTGTAGTTTGATGGAGCCCTATTTGTCTATTTTTGCTTTTGTTGCCTGAGCCTTTAAAGTCTCGTTCAAAAAGCCTTGCCCAGCCTAATTTCATAAAGTGTTTCCCCTATGTTTTCTTCTAGCGGTTTCTTAGTTTTGGGTCTTAAATTTAAGTCTTTAATTCATTTTGAGTTTTTTTTGTGTATGGTGAGAGGTAGTGGTCTAGTTTCAATTTTCTAATGTGGATATCCGGTTTTCTCAGCACCGTTTATGGAAGAGGCTATCCTTTCTCCAATGTATATTCTCAGTCTTCATGTCAAAACTTAGTTGGCCATCAATGCAAGGATTTATTTCTGGACTCTCAACTCTGTTCCATGGATCTATGTGTCTATTTTGATGCCAGTACCATGCTATTTTGTTTACTATAGCTTTATAGTGTATTTAGAAGTCAGGTAGTGTGATACCTCCAGTTTTGTCCTTTTTTTTCAAAATTGCTTTGGCAATTTGAGGTCTTTTGGTGGTTCCATACAAATTTTAGGATTATTTTTTCTATTTCTGTGAAGAATGTCATTGGTATTTTGATAGAGATTGCATTGAATCAATCTCACTACTAGGTATACATCCAAAGGAAATGAAATCAGTATATTGAAAAGAACCTGCACTCCCATGCTCATTGCAGCATTATTCACAAAAGCCAAGATATGGAATCAACCTAAATGGCCATCAATGGATGAATGAATAAAAAACTGTGGCATATTTACACAGCAAAATACTATTCAGCTACAAAAAGAATGAAATCCTGCCATTTGCAGCAACATGAATGGAACTTGAGACCATTATGCTAAGTGAAGTTAGGCAGGCACAGAAATACAAACACTGCATGATCTCACACATACGTGGAATCTAAAAAAAGTGGTTCTCATGGAAGGAGAGACTAGAATCGAGGTTAACAGAGGCTGAGAAGTGCAGGGGGAGTCAAGGAAGAAAAGTGGCTGGTCGAAGGGTACAAAGCCACAATTAGATAGGAAGAATAAATTCTGGTGTTCCAGGGTGACTCTAGCTAATATTGTACTGTACATATATTTCAAAATAGCCAGAAATGAGGATCTTGAATATTATTACCACAAAAAAAAGATAAATGTTTGGGTGGTAGATATGCTACCTACCACGAGTGGATTATTACATGATATATGCATATATATATATATATATGCATTATTATATGATATGATTATTATATGATATATGCACACTGTACCCCATAAATATGTACAATAAAAATATATATCTTTACAAGGATGTTTTGTAAGAATTTATGGTGATATGAAGAAATACTTATAATATGCAAAAAGAGGAAGATGTTCAATTATATATATGGTAGGATCATAAATAACAACAAAACATGGAAAAAGGTTGAAAGAAAAGACACCAAAATATTAGTATCTTTGAATAGTGGTAGTATGCACATTATTGATATTACCTAAAATTTACATGCACTATTTAAATGGGAAAAAATAAACTCCTCATTCTATTGACCCAATTCTCACCTAAGTTTCAATTGTTCACTCTCTGGTTTATATGTAATAAGTACAAACATTTTTAGTTCATTTAATAACATCATTATAATGTTTGAGTAGAACCTAAATTATTTGCAATCATGCATAAAATAAAATTAAAAAACAAGTGGCAGCACTAGAGACTTGGTGAACAAATGAGCAATCATAATTGCTTGTTGGCTTAACAGAATAAGAAAGAATGTTAAAGAATGTAGCCCCCCAATTTCTCCCTATTCCGCAAGTGGCTAAATAGAGCTTTGGATTCCTAGAGTGTCCCTTCCTTGCAAAGGGACAGTTGAAATGTGCCTTCTTCTCCTCTTTCTTGAAAGTCCAGGCTATAGAGATCAATAATGGAAGTTTCCAAGATAAGATACGGATCAGAGTCGTAAATAGAATAGATGCTGATATGACCTTGATTCAAGAAAGCCAATATAACACAAAACAAAATTAGTACTATTTTTTAATGAAACATTATTGATTATACATATTTGTGAGATACAGAGTTGAATATAAATATTTGTATGCTATGTGATGATCAAATCAGGATAGTTGGCATACTTGTCATCATAAAACGTACTCATTTTTTGTGACCATTAACCAATTTAGATACCCAGTCCATATTCAAAATGTCCAGGTTATCTCAAAAACATCTTTTTACTATATGTTTCAGTCAGGGTCTAAACAACATTTACGTATTGGATTTGGTTGTACGTCTCTTAAACCTATAAGCAAAATATCCTAAAGTACATAAATGCCCAATTATAGGAGAAGGGTTAAATAAATCATAGCATAGCCATGAAAAGAAAAAAACATGCAGTCAATAAAAAATTCTGTCAAAAGACTATTTAGTAGGATAGGGAAATGTTCCTGAGATCAAACTAAATAATGGAAAAATTTCACCCTCTTATTTCCATAGGAAAAGTTCCTAGACATGGAATTTTTGTGTCAAGACTTATATATGTAATCCCAGCAACAGTACATGTGAGTGCTCATTTCCCGCTATATCACTAACACTGAATATTTCAGGTTATTTTTAACAATTTGATAAGTAAAATATTATATCAGGCAATTTTAATTTGGATTGTTTTTATATTGGGGTGAGGGTAAAAATTCCACACATATTAATTGGTCATTTGTATTTCTTGTTTGATTAGTTGCTTGTTTCTAGACTTTACCTACTCTTTGCCTGTTTTTGTTTTTCTTTAAAAATATTTTTATTAATTCATAGTAGCTCTTTGTGTGTTAAGGCTATTAATTTCCTGTTTCTTATATGTCTTACAGATATTTTTCTTCTTTCTATTGTTTGATTTTTAGTGGTAAAATTTAAAAGTTAATGCAATGTCTTTTGACATATAAAAGTTTTGAATTTTTATAGACAAATATATTTTTCTTTTGCTTTATAACTTTACCCACTCTGAGTTTACTGTTAGAAAGTGTTTTTAAATTTACTTTAATATTTTTATAGGTTTACCTTTTATAACTAGGTCTTTAGTTTATCTCTATTTTTGTACATGTTAAGGGAGGGAATCTAAAAATATTTTCTTCTAAAAAATCAATACTGTAATATAATTCGTTAATGATACATTATCCTACTGATTTGAAATGTTATCAGTATTAAATCTTAAACCTGCATATATATATATATATATATATATATATATATATATATATATATATAAGCCTG
>NW_007728265.1:0-28225 GCF_000696425.1 Galeopterus variegatus | reverse complement strand
ATATATATATATATATATATATATATATATATATATATATATATATAAGCCTGTTTTTAGATTCTACTCTGTTCCACTAGTTCACTTGTCCTTTTCTCTACAAGTACCATATCATTAGTTTTACAGTAGAGTTCACTTGTTTTTTTCTCTACAAGTACCATATCATTAGTTTTACAGTATGCTGAAATATCTGGACAAATCACTTTTCACTATTCTTTTTCAAAACCGTATTGGCAAGTCTTACATACTTATTCTTCCAAAAAGTTTTACAATAAATAAATAAATAATATATAATATATTTTTAATAAATATGTAAAATCAATAAAAGTTCTTAGTTTCCCAGCAATCATCATTTATATTTAATTGGAATATTATTAAATTTGTATATACATTTATTTAAGGACTGACCAAAACACGTGAAAGTGATGTTCTCTGCAGCAAAGTTTATAACAGTAACAGATTTAAATAACCCAATCTTATTATAACCCAACAGAGGAATGGTTATATAAGTCATGGTATATCTGCATGTGGTAACTTGCTACCAAAGATGGCCCCCTAACAAACCCTTCCTCCTGGGATTCATGCTCTTGTCTAGTCCTGTCCCACATCAAACCAAGGCTGGCATGCGTGACTAATAGAATGTGGCAGAAGTGGTACTATGCAACATTCATGATTGGTCTTAAGAAGCAATGCAGATTCCACCATGGTCACTGGGAACAGGTGCTCTGGAGAAAACCAGCCTCCGTGTAAGAAGTTCAGATACCCTTAGACCATCCTATTATAAAAAAGCCCAAGCTAGCTCCATGAAGAGCCCACATGGAGGGAGAGAAATGCCCAGCCAGTCTCAAGCTGTTGTAGCCATCCCAGCTAAGGCACCAAAAACTTGTAAACGAATAAGTCATCTTTGATATCTACTCAGTCAAACCTTGAACTCCAGTCCCAGTAACCATTTGACAGCAGCCTCATTACTAACTTCATGTAAGAACCACACAACTGAGTTTAGTCAACCCACAGAATTATGAGGGACAAAATGGTTGTTTTAAGTCACTAAGTTTTGGACTAGATGGTATGCCACCACAGATAGCCACAACAGAAACTGGTAGTTGGAACTGGAGTGCTATTATAACAAAATCTAAAATATGTGACATTGGCTTTGGGTCAGGCAGTGGGCAAAGGCCAGAAGGCCATGAAAAGACAACGAGGATAATGTTCTTGGAGGCTGAAAGAAAGAGAACTAATGTTATGTAGTGGTGAAAGTCTGGCAATATATTATCCATGATAATGTGGGAAATAGAAAATATTTCTAATGAATCAGTGAATTTGACTAGAGATGTTCAGGCAGGACACTGAAAGTTCCAACTAGCTCTTTCAGCCACATACAAGGAAGAGATAAAAAGAGGTGAACTGGAAACAAAACTTCTCAGTTTTTTAAATATAATTTAGAGAAGATATAGAGGTCCTAGAATAAGTCCAGCCAGAAAAAGGGTCTCAAAGAAAAGAATAGCCTTAGTGTTAAGATAAAGTTAAAGGTTTGATTATAAGACATTATACAAAACCCTAGAAAGATTTAAGATGGTCTCTAAGATATTTATGAATATTGCTTTTGTCCTATTGAATCAGCCCCAATAAAATTTACAGGCAATGCACAAAGTTAAGAGAATAGTACTAACAGAGAAATATCACCAGCTTGGACTGAAAGCGACAGTTTTTCAACCTCTGCAGGACCTTCCATTCCACTGGCCCTTCTACTTTCTTCTAAACTATTGGCCTTCTTTTACAAATTTCTCCTTTCCATGCTTGAATTATTTCATGGTGCATTATTTCAATAATGTATTTGCCAGTGCCCTAAACTCCCTTCCTTTCTAATTTTATATCAGTAACTGCTAACAGAATTCCAATGTTACCTGAACCCACTGTCTTTTCTTCCATAGTGCCTGAACAAAAATAGACAAGTATTTTTGGAGAAAGTAACACATAGAGCAGATTGGCATCACTGTGAAGTCATGAACATCAACACCAATGTGTCTTTAACACTTCTCAGCAAGAATCCTAAATACATCTACCAGATCTCTTTCTCACCTCTCTGGTGAATTTTTCTCCGCTCTCCTCAGATCTCTGATTTGCTATTTTATGCCTCGTCTTCCATCTCACTTTTAAGAATGACTGTTTTCTACTACACATAGAAAATAAATAACAGCCACAAGACAGGAACTCCCACCATGAACTCCTTACATCTGCACCCATCCCCTTTTCTTCCCTTTCTGTAGAATAGCCCTTCTCCTTTCTAAGGCCAATTGCTCCAGTTATTACATTGGCCTCTTCAGGAACCTTTCACTAGCTCTTCTTTCTCTTTTATATTCAACATCTCCCTCTCACTTGGATCTTTTCCACTGACATTTACACTTACTCAAGTTTCTCCCACCTACAAAGGAAAAAAAAAAGACCTCCTTATATCTCCTAACTGGTTTCCCCACATTTATATCAGAGTGCTTCAAAAAGTTTGTGGAAAAATGGAGTTAAAAGACACCACTTTTCTATTCTCCACCTTGCAACTTTTGTAATCTCTTCAAATTAGACTAAGTTACCTCCCAACCCTGCCCCACTTAAAACTCTTCAGTGGTTTCCCTAGTCCTTCGACTGACACACCAAACCCTTCATATGCCTTACAAAGTCCTGCGCGGCCTGACATCTGCCCACCTTTCCAGCTTTATTTTGCACCACCGTCCTCCCTCACTCTCTCTACCACAGCTTCACTGCTCTTCTTTCAATTCATTAAATATACCATGCCCCTCTCTCCCCAGGACCCTTGCACATGTTGTTCAAGAAGTTAACGGTTACCTCATTCTCTACATCTCTCCCCATCCCTGACCAGCTCACCTAGTTCAAAAATTATCTGATTTGGGAAAGACTTCCCTGAACCACAAAATCAGATAACTTTCCTTTAGAGTTATCTCTAAAATATATTTATCTTTATGATTATTTGATTAGTATCTATGTCCTTCCACCAGACCATAAGCTCCATTAGGGAAACAACAACAACAAAAATCCAAAATTATTTCCCTGAAGCCCAGCTAATAGTAGGCAAAGTATTGAATACGTTTCTGATGAATGGATGAATAATCAAATGGATCAATCAAATGGGTCAATGAAAGAATGAATAAGTGAGTGAAGGAATGTTCCCCTCATACACCCAGCCCCTGTAATCTTAACTAGAGTCTCTATTTGTGAAGAAGACAAATTCTGGTTTTCTAAGGAAGAAGTAGTCATGACCACATTACTGGTGTTCCATTTCTAAAACAAACTGGATTGTATGCTGAAGGAAGGAGCAGGGCTAAGAGATCCAGTGCTGCCTTCTGGTCATCCTCTGACCATCTTGCTAACCCCCAAAGGAGGGCACTCACCACAAGGCATGGTAGTCATCTCAGTTTCCATTATTCTTGGCATGATCATTCACCGAAATTTCAATTACAGCCCTCTTGCCCCTGATTGCAGGGGCCATCTGAGCCTAAGAGAGCTCACTCTTAATCCTGCCCAGGAAACACAGCATCATATTTCCAGTTCGGTGGTTGAATGTACCAGATGGGTACCCATGGCCAAGACATTGTGGGCTTATGAACTCTATGGGGCCTATATGCTTGCTGGAGAAAACATGAGATTTAAACACTTGGAAGAAATGACCACAGGAGTTGAGTTTTTAGATATATTTTTATGGGGTCTGACTTGGAAGCTGCTTCCTCACATAGAATAGAATCAGACATTCTGGGAAGAACTTCTATAGGAAGGACAGATGCCTCTCATTTCCAAATGGACTCCTCTGAAGACCTTGGGGTATGCTTATCATTAGGATACCTAAAGAATTGAAAAAAATTCAGTTTAGTGGCTGAAAATAACATCAACAATAATAATAGCTACTCATTATGGATCTTCTTCTAGAAGCCTGATGCTTCACATAATGATCACAGCCATCCTGTGAGATAGGAAATACCTTTACCGTTTTAAATATAAGGAAATTGAAACTTAAGAAAGTAATTTCCCCAAGTTTCATCAGCTTGCAGGTGAGAAAGCCGGTTTCAAATTTCAAATTTCAGATTTGTCTGAATAAAACCGATTTCTTTACAGATAACCCCACGAAGATATTTGAAGTAACATGGAGACCATGACTTCCAGAAGGCACTGTATTTCCCCATAGTTTCTTCATGTGCATCCTGTATTTGTACTTCAAATCCTCCAGGTCTTTCTCTCATCTCAAACCATTGTCTCTTGTCTGAAGGAGCACAAAGTAAGATGTCCTAGAGAGATGGTGATCTGGATGGGTTTCATCCAGGAAGAACTCCCTGACTATCACCCTCATTCACACTGTGCACAAAGGCCTTCTGCTGGGTTTCAAAGCATCTAGGGTCTACTTCTGTCATGACATACCCTAAGTTGTCCTGTTTACCAGTTTGTGGCTCTCTGCTACAGAGCTTCTGAATGGGATGAGACAAGTCATAGTCATGTTTGCATCCCAAGCATCTGGCACGGGGTCTGGCACATAATAGGTACTCAGATACACTTTTTTGGATTTAAGAACATCAGGATACCTCCTTACTTCTCCTTAAGAATGAGTACTATGCTTTTTAAAGTAAAAAATTAAAATATATAGAAAAATATCTCCAGGGATATAGTGCCTGCCTAACACAGGCTTAATGGGAAGGATAAAGAATGTCCTCGACCCCATACCACCACTCTAACAAGCAGCAAGTAACAGTGCAGTAGTGCTGGAAGAATTCTACGAGTCTGGAAAAAGATCCTCTCTGAGTCACAGTATGAAAGAAAGACCTAAAGCTGAGGGTGGTCATGAGAAAATCACCCTCATCTGACAAACCAGCCCCTACCCTAAACACAAAGTATCACTAAAGAATTTGAAGTCTATGGTGCATTGTGGGCAGCCAGATCAACAATAATTCAATTCCAACTCAATTCCTAGCTAGACTGGCTTGAAAAATCTACATTTAAGTCCTAGCAAAAGGAAGTATGCTCATTTCCAGGTATAAAAACCACTTACTTTGGTATCTACTGCCCTACAGAAGGTGTTCAGCTTTCAACAAAATAATTACAAAGCATACAAACTAAAGCAAGAAAAACAACTGTCAGGAGTAAATAAACAGAACAGACTCAGAAATGACATCGATGTTGAAACTATAAGCAAGATATTTAAAATAACTCTAGTTAATATGTTAAAGCCTATAATGGGAAAGAGAGACAACATACAGGACCAGATGAGCAATTTCAACAGAGAGATAGAATCTACAAGAGAGATTCAAGTGGAAATGCCTGAAATAAAAAACATAGTAATAGAAACGAAGAATGCCTTTGACTGGCTCATCAGTAGATTTGACACAGTCAAGGAAAGATTCAGTAAACCTGAATATAGGTCAATATAAATTACCCAAATTGAAATAAAAAAAGAAAAAGAGTGGGGGAAAAAAAGGCAGAACAGCATATCCAAGGAACGTAGGACAATGGTGCATATCTGAGATACACGTAATTGGAATGCTACATGAAGAAAGAGAAAATAGGGCAAAAATACATTCAAAGATATAATGGCTAAGAATTTTCCAAAATTAATGATAGACACCAAACCACAAATTCAAGAAACACAAAGAACACCAAGGAGGATCCATACAATACAAAACAAACAAACAAAAACAAAAAGGAAACCCTGGAGATATCTGATTCAAACTGCTGAAAAACAAAGAAATGAGAGAGAGAAAAATTTTGAAGGCAGCCAAAAATAGAAGACTCATTAATGCTGATATAAAAAAATGGCTGAATAAATAAATAACTGGGAAGAGAAGAGATAAATCTTCCTTGCAGAAGATTTCCAAGTAATTTATGTAGTTGCTCCACCCTTAAGGAAAGGGAACATTACTCCCCACTCCCTAAACATGAGCTGTGCAAAGTGACTTCCTTCCAAAGAGTACAAAAGGGAAGAGGAGAGGAGTGACTTTACAGTGGAGAAATCTGACAAACACTACCTCGGCCATGTGTTCAAGGTCAACATCAAGAGTGAAAAGTGACGTTGGAAGTATGCCTCCTTAGTATGATGTTATGAAAATGGCACCCTGTAGTCTTCCCCCAAAACCCATAAACCCAGTCTAATAGTGAAAAAATAAAACTAAACAAATCCAAATTGAGGGATATTATATGATGTCGATGGAGAAAAGGTGGTCGAGGGAGGGGGAAAAGGAGGAATTGGTAAGGGGACATGAAAATCAATTACACTGTATACTGATAAATTAAAATAAGTAAAAAACCAAAAACAAATTGAGGGGCATTCTACAGAACACCTGAAAGTCATCAAAAACAAAGTCTGAAAAACTGTCTGAGCCAAGAGGTACATAAGGTGATATTATGACTAAATACAATGTGGCATTCTAAGTGGGATCCTTGAATACAAAAAAGACATTAGGGAAAAACTAAGGAAATCTGAATAAAGTATGGACTTTGGTTAATAATAATTCATCAATATCAGTTTATTAATTGTGATAGATGTACCATACTAATATAAGATATTAATAATGGAGAAACTAGGCATGGGGAATATTGGAACTCCCTGTACTATCTTTGCAACTTTTCTGCAAACCTAAAACTGTCTAAAAATAAAGTTTATTAAAAATAAAACAAAACTAAAGACACATTACATACAGAAGAACAAAGATTAAAACAGGCTTCTCATCAGAAGCCATGAAAGCCAGAAGAAAGTGGAGTGGCATCAGTAAAGTTCTTTCATTGTCAGCCAGACTTCTGTTCTCAGCAAAACATCTTTTTTAAATGAAGGAGAAATAAATACTTCAAAAAAAAAAAAAACCTGAGAGAATTAATTGCCAGCAGGCATACTCTATAAGAACTGTTCAAGGAAGTTTTCCAGGCAGAAGGAGTATAATAACAGATAGAAACTCTGATCTACACAAACAAACAGTTTCTGGAAAGGCAACAAATAAAGGTTTAGAAAGTGCATTCTCTTACTCCTAAGTTCTGTACAAGATAACTGATCATGCAAAGTAAAAACAGTAGCAATTTACTGTGTGCTTATAGCATATGTTAAATTAAAGAGTATAGCATAAGGTATGGGATAGGGGGATTGGGAATACACCATTATAAGGTCCTTATACTATATATGAAGTGATGTAATATTACTTGAAGGTAAACTCAGATTAATTAAAGATACATACTGTAACTCTAGGGTAACCACTAAAAGTAAAAAAAAAAAAAAGGAGTTATAAATAATAAGCCAATATTATCTTGAAGAGATGTCTATACTCCCATGTTCACTGAAGCATTATTCACAATAACCAATGCCCAGAAGCCACCTAAATGTCCACTGACAGATGAATGGATAAAGAAAATATGGTATATACATACAATGGAATATTATTCAGCCTCAAAGAAGAAGGAAATCCTGCCATTTGCTACAACATGAATGAACCTGTAGGACATTAGGCTACGTGAAATCAGCCAGACACAGAAGGACAAATACTATGTGATATGACTTGTACAATGAATCTAAAATATTCAAACTCATAGAAGCAGAGAGTGGAATGGTGTTTTTTGGGTGCCGGGGAAAGGGGAAACAGGTCAATGGGTACAAAGTTTTGGTTTTACAAGATAAATAAGTCTAAGAGATCTATTGTACAGCACAGGACCTATAGTTAACAATACTGTATTGCATACTTTAAAACTTGCTTAAAAAGTACATCTTATGTGTTCCTGTCACTGATAATAATAATAATAATAAGCAAAGCAGAAGAAAAATTTTGGAGCCGATGTATAGGTTTATGGCACAGATTGTGATAATGGTTTCATGAGTATATATTTATCTCAAAACTCATCAAGTTGTATGCATTAAATATAGACAGCTTTTTGTATGTCAACCATACCTCAATAAAGTGATTTTAAAAGATAATAATAAAAAGCCAATATTGAAGATAAAATGAAATGATAAAAATTTTAAATTATCCCAATAAAAGACTAAAAAAAGGCCAAAAATAAACAAATAACAGGTAGAACAAATAGAAAACAGCAAGTGAGTTGACAGATTTTAATCCAACCATATCAATAACAACATTAAATATAAATAACCTTAACATATCAATTAAAAGGCAGACATTTTCAGACTAGATTAAAAAAACAAACCCTAAATATATGTAGTCTATCAGAAACTCATTTTTTTTTTTTCCTTTTTGTCTTTTTTCATGACTGGCAACGGATCGCAACCCTCGGTGTTGCGCCCGCACCTCGCTCAGCCAGTGAGCGGCCAGTCTGTATGTGGGATCCGAACCCTTGGCGGGAGCGCCGTCGCACTCCCAAGCAGCGCACTGTAGCAGTGCGCCACTGGGCCGGCCCAGAAACTCATTTTGAATATAAAGACATAGATAGATTTAAAATAAAAGGATAGAAAAATATTACCATACAAACAATAATCAGAAGAAAGCTGGCATAGTTATACTAATATAAAACAAAGTATATTTCAAAAATACTATTACCAGTAAAAAAAAGAGACATAATATATTCTCCAAGAAGATAGTCTAAATGTGTATTCACTCAAAACAGAGCTTCAAATTACTCAATGCAAAAATTAATGGAACTTAAATAAAAAATCCATAATTGTGGAGACTTAACGCTCCTCTGTGTAATTGACAGTACAAGCAGACTAAAGTCCTGACCATTACTATCAACCAACTGACATTTATAGAACATTACATCCAACAACAACAGAATACATATTTTTTAAGTACTTTTGTAACATTTATGAAGGCAGCTCATATTCTGCTCCATAAGATCAAACTTTAACCCATTTAAAAGAAAAGAAAGAAAGCTGAGAATGTTCTCTGACCATATTTAAGTTATATTATAAATAATAAGAGAAAAATATCCCAAATATTTGGAAATTCACAAATATTTGGAAATTAAACAAGTCATTTCTAAATAATGCATGAACCAACGAAATCTCAAGGGAAACAAAAATATTTTGAACTAAATAAAAATGAAAATACAGCATATCAAAATTTGTGGCAGTGCTCTAAAGCAGTGCTTAGAGAAAAAATGTTAATAAATCCTTGCATGAATAGTCACAAAAATTCTAAACAAAATTAGCAAATTTAAGGTAGTATATAGAAATATATTTTAAAAGATTACAACCATGTAGGATTTATCTCAGAAATTCAAAGCTGGTTCAACATTTAAGTTATCAATCAACGCAACTTACCACATTACAAAGTACAGAGTAAATAATATGATAATCTCAATACATACCCAAATAGCATTTTACTACTTTTAACACCCATTTATCATAGAAACCCTCAGCAAACTAGAAGGGAAAATAGAAGGGAACTTCCTTAATCTAATAGAGCACATCTATAAAAATCCTGTAGCTAACATACCTTATGATGAAAGACTAAATGCTTTTCTCAAAAAATCAGGAACAAGGCAAGGATGTCCTTTCAGGCTATTCACATTCAACATCACACTGGAAATCCTAGCTGATGCAATAAAGAAGGGAAAAGAAATAAAAGGCATACAGATTGGAAGAGAAGAAATGAAATTATCTCTATTTTCAGGTCAAATGTTTCTCTAAGGAGAAAAACCCATGGAATCTATCCAACCCCCACAATACTCCTAGAACTAATAAATGAGTTTAGCAAAGTGTAGAATAATAAATCAATATACAAGAAACAATTGTATTTCTATATACCAGCAATGAAAAGAATATAAAATTTATAAAATAGTACCATTTATACCACCAATAAATAAATAAATACTAAGGTATATATAACATGTCAGACATATGTATGCTTAAAAACTACAAAACACTGATGAAACAGCAAAGTCCTATATACGGTTTAGCAAAGTGTAGAATAATAAATCAATATACAAGAAACAATTGTATTTCTATATACCAGAAATGAAAAGAATATAAAATTTATAAAATAGTACCATTTATACCACCAATAAATAAATACTAAGGTATATATAACATGTCAGACATATGTATGCTTAAAAACTACAAAACACTGATGAAACAGCAAAGTCCTATATACGTGGAGAGATACACCATGTTCATAAATTGGCAGACTCAATATTGTTAAGATGTCAATTTTCCCCAAATTGATCTATGAAGTACATGCAAACTCAACCAATATCGCAGCAGAAATTTTTTGTAAATACCAAATAAAATAGCCAAAATAATTGGGGATGGGGAGGGAGGAGTTGGAGAACTCACATTCTCTGTTGTCAAGATTTTTTATAAAACTAGGGTAAAAAGGACAGTTTTCTATGCAGTGAAAGAGAATAGAGTCCAGAAAAAGACACATGCAAATACAGTCAACTGAATTTTGACAAAAGTGCAAAGGAAATTCTATATATATATTATACATATATATATTATCACAAGTTATATATTTGCAAAAAAGTAAATCTCAACTCATATTTCCACTCTATACAAAAAGTAATTCAAAAATTGATCATAGACCTAATGTAAAATGTAAAATTAGGAAATTCCTAGAAGAAAACATATGAGAAATCTACATGGCCTTGTATTAATCAATGAATTCTTAGAACATTGAAAGGACAATCCAAAAAAGAAAATATTGATAAATTGTACTTTAGCAAAATTAAGAACTTTCACTCTGTAAAAAATATTGCAAGAGAATCAAAAGACAAGTCAAATATTGGAGGGAAAGATTTACAAATAGCACATCTGATAAAGAAATTGAATCCAGAATATGTAAAGAACTCTCAAAACTTAACAAGAATATTACTCAGTTAAAAATGAATAAAAGATATGAACACACACTTCTCCACAAAAAGATATACAGATAGCCAATAAGCATATGAAAATCTTTTCACCATCATTAGTCATTAAGGAAATGCAAATTAAAACCACAACAAAGTACCATTTTACCTACTAAAATGATTAAAGTAAAATTTTTTAAAAAACTAACAATACCAAGAGTTAGCTGAGGAGGCAGAGTAACTTAACTCTCATGCATTGCTGGTACGAATACAAAACGTTTCAGCCCCTTTGTAAAACAACGCAGCTGTTTCTTACAAAGTAAAACCCATGCTTACCATGTGACCCAGCAATCTCACTCCCAGGATTCTAACCAAGAGAAGTAAAAATGTATGTTCACACGAAACCTGTGTGCAAATTTTTATAGCTGCCTAATTCATAACTACCAAAAACTCAGAGCAGCACAAATGCCTGTCCATGAGTGAATGGTACAACCATACAATGAATTATTATTCAGCAAAAAAAGGAATAAGATATTGATACATACATACATACAAACAACACAGATGAATCTCAAATGCATTTTGCTAAGTGAAAGAAATAAGATCCAAAAAACTGCATTCTACAGATTCCCTTTATATAATATTCAGGAAAAGGCAAAACAATAGGGATGGAGAACAGATTAGCAGCTGCCAGGGGTTGGAAGTGGGGAGGAGATTGATTACAAGTGGGCAGTATGAGATTTTTTAGGTGATGGAATTCTGTATGTTTATTGTGTTTGTGAATACATTTGCCAAATGTACAGGACAATGGGTGAAATTTACAGTATGCACATTAAAAAATTTTTTTAAAGTTCTGTAATACAAAAGAGAAGATAGAATTGAAGAAAAACAATCCATTCTCTGTAAATCTGGTCACCTTACAGAAGGAGTATTGCCCCCCAAAAAATCATTGTCCTACCAGGCCATCAAGCAAGCCACTTAGCTCCTCATTTCACAAAAGATTTCTGGAGAAAAAAAATGCATTTTAAGACATAATAATCAAATCAGATATGTCCTGACACCCCCCTCTCCATGTACTAAGCCCCTGATTACAGGCCAGCACTGCAGAATGTTTGAGCAAATATAACAACTCTTTCCCCTTCAACAAACTGAGGGCTGGAAAACCTATAAATGTGCTATTTCAGCTGTTTTAAGCAGCTTATCATGATTTTGTGAAAGTCTGGCCTCAAGACTTTGGATCCCTTCTTAATAACATTTAATGCTACCATTATGTAATTGAATACATTTTGTCAGTGTAGTGGGAATATCATTAAACTGTAATTCATTTCACTGTCTTCTAGCTTTCAGACCCTCAAGTCTCAGCGTCCAGAACACCAGGAACTTGAAGCAGGGAATGATCCTAATCCCCCCCCCCCACCACCACCCTTCTGAGCCAGGCTGAGTTTTTCCACACTGCAGTGTGTTCCATTTCATTATCAAGACCCTGGGATGCTTCAGGTTTGCAGAGCATGTACAGGGAATCTGGAGGGCTTCTCCTCCTCTGTCATGCCTACACTCCCGAGGCTGAGTGACACTCCTCATTTTGCTGAATCTCCATCTGGACCCCGAGCATTTTTGGAAATGCAATCATATCAGGAGATGGTACTTTTTACGTTGGTTGCCCTCAACATTAAGTACCTGGCACCTTGCCACCTAACACGCAAGTAGCCACATTATTATTGAAAACACATGTTCATTAGCAAGGTTGGCACCAACTCAACCTCCACTGTCCGAAGTTAATGTTATATTCCATTATAGTCCAGACAACGGGACAGTGTAGGATATAGTTTGGGCATGAGAACAAACAGTCTTGTTTGATGAAATCTGAGTCCTCAACTGTTAGAAATATGATCCAGTTTCTATCTTGACATGTGTCTGCACTGATGTTTCAGAGAGGGACATGTTTTGAAAGAAAATACCATTCTTTCAGTGTTATCTTTGCAAAATTGTATTTAATTCTTTCCACCACTTGCAGGGACAACCGGAGTCCGCTGGCTTCTTGCTGGGCTAATCACTTCATCCCTGGAGATTCATGCAAGAGTGTTTCACTTAATATAAAGGAGTGACTCAGAATCATTGCTTTCAATTAAGAAAGCCTGAGAGAGTTCTGAGAACAGAGTTCTCTTCTTTTAGAAGTAGGGAGGAGGGGTGCTAAGATGGGGAGGAAGAGAAGGAAAGACGAGAAGAGAAAAAGAATATAAGTAGAAACAAGACTTGTGCATTCAAAATGAAATCACCAATTCCATGCGCTACTTCCATAAAATTTAATTCATACTGCACAAGTTCCCAGCCTTTCAGACATTATTCATGTACAGTGCATATTTAATCTCTTGCTTCATCTGGGTAGAGAGACATGCTGGATTTTTAAATACTTTTTTCATTATTATTTATTCTCATGTGTGTGTTTCCTGCATAGGTCAGAGGACTTGTGTTTTCCTGCATCCCCTATTGGTGAAACAAACACTTTTTGCATGCGTGCTTGACAAAGCTGCCAAAAGTATTTGTTTATACCCATTTAGTTTCCTTGCTTTACAAAAGAGTTTCCCAAAGCTTGCATATGTCCCAAGTCTCTTCTCGTTTATATGTGGCAATCATAAAGCAAAATTTTACAAATTTAGAAACTTATATTGTGGGACATGGATTAAAATGCTTTTATATTTGCTGCTGGAAATAGTGGCATTGAAGAAAAGGTTTCCTCCATGAATGATCCATGAGGTATTATAATCCTCTCATCCATAGATAGGTCTATTATAATAAAATACTTTCCATAAATTTGAATATGACCTAACCTCACCAGTTTCTCCCCAAAGCAGGCATATTCCAACCAAAAGTAAACAGTCCTCTTAGATCAATGCAAAAGTATCATTGGTGAGCAGATCATCCTACCAGGTTTCCTGACAAGTAATTACCTGGACTTGCTGAAAAGATGAGTCTGAGCCAATATTGTATTACCCAAAAGCAACATGAGTGTTTAGGCCCCCCAAAATGTGAAGACTAACTTATGAGAAAAAAATCTTTGAAAGAATTTGATATTTAATTTTTTAAAAAATTATTAAAGTAATTACATGGGAAAAGTCAGAATATTTTCTACTATTTAATAGTTATTTATATTTCCCTATGCTTATAGTTTATTATTGTTTTTCTTCTGACTGGTGTTGGAAGGAAGGGCATAATCCTTACGGTGCTAGAGTTCTTGAAAGGTTTTCCTACAGCAGACTAGCTCACTGCCCTGAGACCTGAGAGGAAAATCCCTGACCTATTTCCTGAGTGTCCCCTCTCTTCCTGGGCTAAGACACCAACACCATATTGGGTCTTTCCAGAGCTCCCAGGACTAACAGAACAGGTAAAAATTTCAGTGATTTAATCCTATCTTCTACATCACACAAATTTGATTCAAAACCATGTGAAGATGGGAAAACGGTCTCCCTTTCTTCTGAGTAGGCAAGGGGTTAACACTGACAAAGAGTGTGCTAAATGTGTTCTTCTGTGCATGTGCTTGCATGTCTAGTTGGAAGCACTCTGCCTGTACTCATTTTCCATATGACCTTTTACAAGTAGCTAAGAAAGACGTCCATTGTTTCCTTGCAGTTAGTGGGTTTAAAAACATAGCTCTCACAACAGCTGAAAAGGCAAGTCAGAGGGGGAATGCCGCAAGCAAGGACTTTTCCCCCAGGAAAAGCCATGTATAAAATCAGCCTTGAGATAGTGGTTGATTTAGAAACTGTCCCATATCTGAGAGATGTGTAGTGGATTGCAAACTTGTAAAACACAGCTTGTATGCTCTTAGCCCCCTTCAACTCCCTACACCCTCTTTCTATGCTATATCATTTTTCCTTTCAAGCAAAAATGGGGCTATCAGTCAATCGTGGGGGCATTCCTGGCTGAGCTGGCACCAATGCATACTTCTTTCATATGATGATAGATTGATAGATAGATAGATAGAAATAATTAGACTAGGCAGATGTTCCTCGACTTACAGTGGGTTTCATCCTGAAAAACCCATTGTAAGTTCAGAAGATCATTAAATCAAAAATGCTAACACATCTAACCTACCAAACATTATAGCTTAGCCTAGCCTACCTTAAAGGTGTTCAGAACACTTACATTAGCCTACAGTCTCTGAAACAAAGTTTATTTTATAATAAAGTATTGAATATGTTATGGAATGTATTGAATACTATTCTGGAAATGAAAAACAGAATGGTGTATGTATACCGAAGTACATTTTCTACTGAATGTGTGTTGCCTTCTCACCAGGGTAAAGTCAAAAAACTCTAAATCAAACCATCGTAAGTCAGGGACAGCCTGTATATTATATTATATAATATATACTTGTATAGCATTATATATATTATGTTATATACAGCTGTATTATAATATAAATATATGCAGTTCCAGCTGATGGGAGGTAGGCTTTGATAACTAGGCTTGTTCTGATTTTGCACACAAACTAATTGTGGTAACTAGTCTCCATAGACGGCCCCAAACTATCCTCTCGGTCTGCGCATGCTGCTGCTCTCATTAAGAGATGGAGTAATTTCCCCTCACCTTGATCTTGGCTGTCTCTGTGACTGCTTTGATCAACAGAACATGGCAGAGTGTTCTGGGGCTTCCAAGCCCAGGCATTAAAAAGACCTGGCAGCTTCTGCTTCCTTCCCTAAGCCTTGAGTTGCCATTCCAGGAGTCTCGGACACCCTGCTGGAGAGAGGGGTCATGGGGCCAGGCTCTGAAAGCTGACACACCACATGGAGAGAGAGACAGCATGGAGGAATACCCAGCACCAACCCCAGCTGCAGCTCCCACCATCTTCTGAAACTGCATGAGAAATGACAAGCAAGAGTTAGAAGAAACTCCAGCAGAGGAACTGTGAGAGAGAAGCAAATGATGGTTGCTTTAAGCCACTGAGTTTTCAGGTGGTTTCCAAAGCAGTCATCTATAAATGAAACTACTCTCTCAAGTGGCATTTTCTGTCCATTTGGCAAAATGACAGCTGCAAATTTTAAATAGAACACAATTTAACAGATAAGCATTTATTGTTTGGGTTTTGGTTCTTGAGGATTTGGGGGCAGTTAGATGAGTGGAAAATGAACATCAAATAGTTACCATACGGTAACATTTGAATGAGCTAAGTAGAATCTAAATTAAATTACTTTAAATATACACATGATTTTTCAAATAGGAGAAAAAGTGTTTGGCATAGTGTATTTAGGACATTAGCAATTCCAAAAAGTATTTTGAAGAATTTCTCCTATGCTTGGTTAATGCCTTCTACACCTAAAGTCCCACCAGTGCTTTAAGAAAAGAGGCATTCCCTAATTTTTCTAAAACTATTTATCACTGAAAATTTCAAACATATTCAAATTTAAAAGAGTATAATAAACCCCCATGTATCTAACACTAGGTTTCAACAGATATCTGTTTGAGATTCTAATCAGGTCTGGGCATTGTTACTGGTTGACATGTTTGACGTGTTTCTTTAATCCTTAAGGCGTCCCTTTCTGTCCTTTTATCCTGTCCCCCCCCCTTTTTTTTTTTGGTTGAAAATACTGGGTTGCTTATCCTACAGGGTTTTCTTCAATGCAGGTTTTGCTGACTGCATCCCCAGGGTGTCATTTAACCTCTTCTCCTGTTCCTTGAAATCCCTTGAAAATGGTAATTAGATTTGGAGATCTGATCTGATTCAGGTTCATTTTTTTGGCAAGGATACTTCGCAGTGGTAATGTGAAATTCAACCAACAGGGACATATACTGTATAATCATCTCTCTTTTGGTGATGTTAGCGACCACTGATGACCATTGTCTTGATCCATTAGTTCATTAGGGGTTAGAAAATGATGATATTTTAATTCTCTCATTTCTTTTCTACATATTACCTAGAATCTATCTGTAAGAGAAGTTTCTCTTCATCCATTGTTAGTTTACCCTGAAGTACTTTAGTACTGGAAAAGCAGGATAAATTCTTGATACTTCTTTTCTATTTATCATACTTCAAAATAATAAATTGGCTCCCTAAGTCTTCCAAATTGACCAATGTGATGTTTTTAATCCCATTAGAAGTCGTGGGTTTAAATATATTTGATGTTTCACAATTCATAGACAGTTTTGTCCTTATGGTTGCTCAAAATTTAGCCAGGGGGAACAACTTCAAAATGTTTTCTTGTAAGAAGACCCTAGTAGTCTTATAACTTCCTTGAGCTTCCTTGTTTTCTGGTATTACAAGATGTACCAGACTAACTTTGTACATTTTCTGCCAGAGCCAGAATCAGTCATTTCTCTAGAGTCATGGTTCCTTCTAATGGGAAATGGAATTTTTAAAATGCAATCTGAACTCTATAGCTACTCATTATCACTGGATTGGTGATTGGTTTTATTTCTTCGCATTTAAAAGATGGTTGCATTTTTTGAGCAAGTTGAGTATTTTTTGAGATAAAGTAAATTTCAATTTAGGTTACTGCATTTTTACTTAACCTCCTTCCCCTTACATTTGCATTTCCTTTTCCCATGCCCAATATTCTAGCTTTTAATGACACTCAGAATATGCTGTTAAAGTTGGTTTTTATCAATCAGGTAGTTAAGTGATATCTAAATATAATTTAAACTTGCATTTCTTTTACTATGCATGAAATTATATCTATTCACATAGGCAGGGTGTTTGCAATTCACCGAATTGTCTCTATCTCTAGCCAATTTTTCTATAGGGTTATTGAGCTTTTACTCCTCTGTTTTTAGAAGCTCATATTATGTAAGGGATACAATTCTTTGTACATATATCAACTGCAAATGTTTCCTTCCATGTTTGTCTCTTTGCCTTTCTTATGGTAGATTTTTTTTTCTGTCACATAAAATTTGTTCATATTTATGTCATCAAGTATATCAATGTTTTCCATTATTGCTTCTGAATTTTGAGTTGTAGTTAGAGAAGTTTGCTCCATTGTTTCTTCTGGTATTTGTAGGGTGTCATTTTTTACATTTAAATCTCAAGTACATTTAAAGTTTATTTTGATTGCAGTGTGAGGAATGGATTGAGTTTTAGTGTTGGATAAGGCCATCCAGTATTCCCAACACTTTTTATTTATTTATTTATTCATTTTATTTTATTTTATTTTAACTTCTCAATGTACATTGTAGTTGATTTTCTTGTCCCTTTACCTGTTCCTCTTTACCCCCCCTCTCTCTCCCCTCCCCCCACACTACATCATATCTGTTCACTTGTCTTAACTAGTTCAAGGAATTGTTGTGATTATTGTCTTCTCCCCCCCACCACCACCCTTTATTCATTTCTATATTTATTTATTTATTTATTTTTAGCTCACACAAATCAGTAAGAACATGTAGTATTTCTCTTTCTGTGCCTAACTTGTTTCACTTAATATAATTTTCTCTAAGTCCATCCATGTTGTTGCAAATGGGAGTATTTTATTCTTTTTTATAGCAGAGTAGCATTCCATTATGTAGATACACCACAGTCTCCTTATCCACTCATCTGATGATGGACATTTGGGCTGGTTCCAACTCTTGGCTATTGTAAATAGTGCTGCAATAAACATTGGGGTTCAGGTATCCCTTTGGCATGATGGTTTCCATTCCTCTGGGTATAGTCCCAGCAGTGGAATAGCTGGGTCATATGGTAGACCTATTTGTAACTGTTTGAGGAACCTCCATACCATGTTCCATAAAGGCTGCACCATTTTGCAATCCCACTAACAGTGTATGAGAGTTCTCTTTTCTCTACAACCTCACCAGCATTTATCATTCTCAGTCTTTTGGATATTAGCCATCCTGACTGGAGTGAGATGGTATCTCAAAGTGGTTTTGATTTGCATTTCCCAAATGCTGAGTGATGTTGAGCGTTTTTTCATGTGTCTGTTGGCCATGTTTATATCTTCCTTTGAGAAATGCCTATTCAGCTCCTTTGCCCATTCTTTAATTGTGTTATTTGGGTTTTTTTGGTGTAAAGTTATTTGAGTTCCTTGTATATTCTGGATATTAATCCTTTGCCAGATGTATATTTTGCAAATATTTTCTTCCACTCTGTTGGTTGTCTTTTCACTCTGTTAATTGTTTCTTTTGCCGTGCAGAAGCTTTTTAGTTTGATATAATCCCATTTGTTTATTTTTCCTTTGGTTGCCTATGCTTTTGTAGTCATATTCACGAAGTCTGTGCTCACTCCTACTTCCTGGAGTGTTTCCCCTAAGATTTCTTTAAGAAGTCTTATTGTTTCAGCATGTATATTCAGTTCTTTAATCCATTTTGAGTTGATTTTGGTATATGGTGAGAGGTACAGGTCTAGTTTCATTCTCCTGCATATGGATATCCAGTTTTTCCAGCACCATTTGCTGAAGAGGCAGTCTCTTCCCCAGTGTGTAGACTTGGTGCCTTTGTCAAAGATCAGATGGCTGTAGGTGTATGGGCTGACTCCTGGGTTCTCTATTCTATTCCATTGATCAACAGGAACTAGACAAGGATGAACACTCTCACCACTCCTATTCAACATAGTGTTGGAAGTACTAGCCAGAGCAATCAGAAAAGGAAATAAGGGGCATCCAGATTGGAAAAGATGAAGTCAAACTGTCCCTGTTTGAAGATGATCTGATCCTATATATTGAACAGCCTAAAGCCTCTACAAAAAAAACTCTTGGAGTTGATAAATGATTTCAGCAAAGTTGCAGGATACAAAATCAACACATGAAAATCAGTAGCATTTCTACCCTCCCACAGAGAACATGCAGAAAAAGAAATCAAGAAAGCCTGCCCATTTACAATAGCCACCAAAAAAATAAAATACTTAGGAATAAAGTTAACCAAGGATGTGAAAAAATCTCTGTGAAGAGAACTACAAACCACTGTTGAGAGAAATTAAAGAGGACACAAGAAGATGGAAAGATATCCCATGCTCTTGGATCAGAAGAATCAACATTGTGAAAATGTCCATACTACCCAAAGTGATCTACAGATTCAGTGCAATCCCCATCAAAATCCCAATGACATTTTTTCAGAAATGGCAAAAACTATCCAGACATTCATATGGAATAACAAAAGACCATGTGTAGTGAAAGAAATCCTAAGCAAAAAAAATAAATAAATAAAGGTGGAGGCATAACACTACCTGACTTTAAACTATACTACAAAGCTATAATTCCCAACACTTTCTAAAAGTCCATCTCTTTTCCCCACTTATTTGCATACATAATTGAATCTATTTCTGAATTTTCTATTCTGATCCATTGGTCTGGCTATTTATTCATGTACATAAATCATTCTCTTTTAATTATATAGGCTTTATAAAATGTTTTTTATTACCAGCTTGTGCTAGTCCATTCTCTATTTTTCTTCTTTACCTTTCTATTCTTTCTTTGTTATTCCAAATAAACTTTATAGTTAATTTGTCTAGTTGATTATAAAAAATAAAACACCTGGTGGCATTTTTATTGGTATTGCATTACATTTATAAACTAATTTAAGGAGGATTGACAACTTTATGATGTTGAATTTTCCTATCCAAGAACACAGTATACCTTTTCATCTCTTCACATTTCCCTCTGCATTTCAGAAGGAACGTTATAGTTTTCTTCATACAGTTTTTTTTAATACATGTTGTTAAATACACAGCTAGGTATTTCATTTTATCTCATTTCATTGACTATTATAGGTGGAATCTTCTTTTTCACTGTATCTATTAGTTTTTGTTTTTAACGTATAATGGCTGCTTATTTTTGTGTGCTGATTTTCTGATCTGACACTATGACATTATTTTATTATTTATTGTAGTTTTTCAGTTGATACCTTTGAAATTTCCATTCATTTGATATAACAAAAAAAATAGAGATAATTTTGCCTCTTCCTTTTCAATTCTTTACTGCTAATTAAACTGCCTTCTTCTGTCTAATCACACTGGCTAATACCTCCAATACAATGTTAAGTGCTAGTGGAGACAGAAGGCATCCTTTGCCTGTTCTTGACTGATTTTGGCAGGAAAGAATTTCTCCACTAAATAAGAGGCTTTAATATTGATCATGTTTTAGAAATAGCCATCAATTCCTGTTTGTTGAGTGTTTTGTAATATGAAATTTTGTCAAATGCCTTTTCCCCATCTACAGAGATAATTTTGATCTTTTTTTCCTTACTTCTTTGTACTTTCTAATATTAAATTAACTTTGTATTCCTGTAGTAAACCCCACATGGTATTTTTTAATATGCTGCTAAATACAATATTAGCAAACAAAATTTAAGAATTTTTATCACTATTCATATGTGAGATTATTCTATAATTTTCTCCTTTGATTTACCCTTTGTCAGATTTGGGGGTAATGTTATCTCATATAACATTAGAAAGATTTTAAAATCTTTCTTTTCATATGCTCTGGTGTAGTTTTATTAGAATTGGAATTATCTTTTCTTTGAAGTTTTTGTAGAATTTCCCTGTGAACCTTACGATCATGGTGCTTTTTTGTAGAAGAGCTCTTTATTTAACTTTCTGTTTCTCCTATGATAATTGATCAGTTTATTCTCTCTGTCTCTATTAGGGCCAATTCCACTATGTCATGTTTTTCTTAAAAATCATATATTTTCACTTAGTTTTCAAATTATGTGCATATAATACGTAAAATAGTCTCCTTTGATTATTTTAATTTTCTCTATTTTAATACTTCTTTTCACTCTGTCATTTGTAATTTTGTGTATTTGTGCTTTTTCCATTTCTTTCTTAATTAGATTAGCTAGTGATTTGTCTATTTTGTTGATTTTTTTATAAATAGCCAAAAAACTCATTTTTTAATTTATTGAACTGTTCTACATTTTTCTGGTTTCTATCTTATAATTTTTGCTTTCATCTTTATTAATCCTCTCCTTTTTGATGTTATTGGTGGCTGTGTTGTTTTAAGTGGGGTTTTTCATGTATTTATTTTCTCTTTCATTTTTTAGCAGTAAAGGTATTTTGGGGGTTATAAAATTTCTTTTGGTAACTGCTTTGTACTGAAAGTTAATTAACAGCATTAATCAGGGATGTTTACCTAATTTCTGTTTTATTGTACTGTGATCTGAGAATACCATTTGTAATTTTTCTATCCTTTGGAATTGATTGAGGTTTTCTTTGTTGTTTAGACATAGTAAATTTTTATAAATATTTTGCATACATTTGAAAACAAATTGTATTCTCTACTGTGCTCAAAATTGAATACTTACCATATCAAAATGATTGTGTCATTTAGATCTTCTATATCCATATTATTTTTATCCACTTTATCTTTGTTTGAGAGAAGTGTGTCAAAACCACCTATTATTGGCATATTTTTTCTCTCTGTTTCCTTATTACTATATTGTTGCAAATATAAACATTAACAACTATAATATCTGCATTGTAAATCATAACCTTTAGTACCACAAAATGTTCTTTTTCTCTTTCAGTACTTTTAGGTCTGAACTTTACCTTGTCAAATATCAACCTAGCAAACCCTACTTTTTTTATTTCTCTTTATTCACATTTTGAATATCTTTTTTTAGGTATATCTCTTGTATACCAAATAGATTGTGCTTTGTTATAAAATCTCAAATCAACCTAGCAAACCCTACTTTTTTTATTTCTCTTTATTCACATTTTGAATATCTTTTTTTGGGTATATCTCTTGTATACCAAATAGATTTTGCTTTGTTATAAAATCTCATACCAAATAGATTGTGCTTTGTTATAAAATCTCAATTTTTTAATTTTAATAAGTGAGTTAAGCTCATTTACATTTACTGATATATTCAATGTGTTTGACTTCACTCTATCACATTGGGTTGTGTGTGTGTACTCATATATTCAGTCTTTCAATATGTGGTCTATTTTATTTGTATTCACCTGTTCTTTTTTTGGTATATCTTTAAATATTTGGGAATGTTTATATTTTTGTTCTAATGGTTACCTTTATACTAATGTCATTAGTTTTCTCCCACTTTTATTTCCTCTTTTACTATTGTCTATTGTTTCCATATTATACACAGGACTGAAATTACTCAGTAAACACTCCTCTCACTCCTTCATCTCCTCTAGTATTTACCTTGAAACCATGTCCTTTTATTCCCAATTTTCACCTAAAAGGCAATAAGAGAATGTATTTTACTTATACTAAAATTTTCCCAGTTTTCCCCTAAATTCTTTATAATTGGCCTTATCTATATTTTCAGGGCATATAGCCATTATATATTATAAAATCTCTCACTCACAAGCATTATGTATTCTTAATTCATCAGATTAACATTTATTTGATGCTCTCAATCCAGTTCCTCCACCTCAATTTAAGGTCTAAGCACAGTCTCTCCTCAGTGCAGGGCTTTGTTCTGAAAGTGAGCTTCAGTTGGTTAGTTTCAAGTTTGTAGATTCAATCAGCCACAAAATAATCAGACCTGACTATGGCTTCCTTGCACCCATCTGTGAGTCAGGTCCCGTAAAGCTCCCTCTAAGAATCAGTTGCCCTTCTCAGAGATGACCACAGAGATTTCCAAGGAATAGCATTGGGGATTTGTGGGTTCTCCACCACTCAAGGCATTATAAGTCTCAAATCCTTCCCTCTGCTTCTTGCATAGTTTTGGTGATACCACCCAAGTCTTTTGCTATCAGAGTTTTTTTTCCCTACATGCACATGAATTAGGGTGTGTGTTTTGATGTAGATTTTATCTTTGCAGTTTGGTTTTGTTACTTTCCCTATGTTTACTAGATGAGTCAGAGATAGTCATAAACTATACTGCCATTGTTGCCATCTTCCCAGAATTCTTATTTTCCTAATTTCTTATGGAACAGAATGTAAAAATAATTAAGTCATTTTCCTTCTATACAGATCATATCTTATTCATACATTTATGGAGCAGCTAAAGAATAATAAAAGCTTGGAAGATAATAAAAATTTAAATAAACCATGTTTTACACCAGTACCTACAAGGGCTGGGAGTTAGTTTTCTAAATGTAATTTTTAACATTCTAGATACTAAGACTATGCTATGGAGGCTTAATGAATGCTATAATATTAAATTCCTCCGTTTCATAAACATCCATTCTTTTTTATAGACATATTTATGGGGTACAGAATTGACTATCAGTATTTGTGTACAGCATATGATGATCAAATCAGTATTATTAGCATGTTTATCACGACAAATCATAATTACTTTTTGTGTCTCTTTTCCAGTTACTCCCTATCCTTCCTCCCTCTCCCAATGTCCATTCTTTTTAGTTGCTTTAGATTTTCTCTAACTCTGCCATCTTGCCATTTTGTCACAGAACAGCAACTTCTTCCAGTATATGATGTATGATAATCTATTCCGCCATTGGCAATAGTTTCCCGTAGGTAAATGGCCTAGATTTGTTATAGGATTAACTGAGTTACTGTATATAATGCATTTAGAACAGTTATGGTAAATACTCCATAAATGTTCGCTACTATTACTAGGATAATGTTGATCATTTGTATAACTTTTATGAAGGGAACACATATTCTAGCCCTTTCCCACTTGTCCTTTTACTATAGTTTTGGATAAGGGAATAGACTACGTGTTACACAGAAATACATTTCTGTGGAGTATTAAAAACCAGTGTGTTTCAAATGTGTTCTGTTGTCAAAAAAAAAAAATGAAAAAGTCTAGATTAAAATTGCCAGGTAAAATATTACAAGGTCAAAGAAGAGGCTAACAGTTTAACATAACTGTCGTTTCTATTAGTGATTACCTGGGTTTGAGGATAGCATCATTACCAAAAGCTATACATGGAGTATCCCCCAAAAGCAATCCAATTTGAGGGGTAACAATTCTGTAACACTCTTACTTCTTAAAGTGAGATAGTATAAGCCATCCAAAGACATAAAAATAGATAGAAATCAGCAAGTGGTATTTTCTTTCGTTTTTGTTTTAGGAACAAGAATTCAACTATGATAACTCCATAAATTTCCAGCACTTAAGAAAACAGTAAACTACTAATTTGGAGGCAGAAACCCAATATTTAACCATAGAGACACAAACTTGTACAACAACTAGATGTTCTATAAATATCTGTTTCTTCTTGCACCAAGACTGCCGGATGAGGGCTCTCCATGAAAACAGTATGGAGGAAGTCAAGTGTTCAGAGTCCAAATCATGAATTCCCAAGGGAGAAGACAAGATCCCGGAAGGTTTGGAGACTTGGCTAATTAGCATCCTGAATGTAAAAAATAGGTTTTATTGGTTACACTAGTGACCAGGATGAATATTAGAAATAGGCTGTCATTAGTGGAATTAGAAGTACCAAGATGGGAAATGGCCAAACAGCTTAGAAATACTCTTTCACGAACAGAGTTTGAAAAATCCAATGAATCCTGTACTCTAGATGATTAGGAATAATGCTTGATTTCAGTCATTGGTTTAAGAAGATTTCTGGTTTCACAATGCATGCTGGAGGACACAAAATCCTGACTATAGGACATCATACTTGCTTGGAGCGAATCTTTCACACAAGATGTGGTCAGAGTGCCAAAAAAGAAGGAGAGCTCAGACTTCACCAAACTTACAGAACAGGTTATATTACCTGTCATGTGCTTGCTTGCTAATGAATGTTAGTACATTAAATGTATGAGGATAGATTATCTTCTGAGATGTATTTTTATTACAGCTTTGTAGGAAGTTCAAGGGGGAGTAGCTAATCCTGGCTACCTCAAATTTCTTTGGTAGCTACCACTACCTACCCGAGAACATGTATGAGGATAGATTATCTTCTGAGATGTATTTTTATTACAGCTTTGTAGGAAGTTCAAGAGGGAGTAGCTAATCCTGGCTACCTCAAATTTCTTTGGTAGCTACCACTACCTACCCGAGAACAAATAAACAAACAGGACAAAAACACTCTAAGAGTTGTGCATTAATTAAAATACTACTCTTGAAAGTGGTGAGTGGTCTGTCATTCAAGGAATACAAGCAGACGCTGAACCTTGACAGAGTTTTAATTAATAGAAAGATATCAGCTAGACAGTTGCCAAAGTTCCTTTTTTTTATAAAACAGACTTCATTTTCTAGAGTAATTTTAGATTCACAAAATAATTGAAAGATAGTACAGTGTTACCACATGCCCCACTCTCAGTCTCCCCTGTTGTTAACATCTTACATCACTGTGATACATTTGTTACAATTAATTAATCAGTATTAACACATTATTAACTAAAGTCCATGGTTTATTTAGATTCCCTTAGTTTTTACCCAATACCCTTCATCTGATCCAGGATCGCAAATAGAATATCACACTACATTTAGTTGTCTTGTCTCCTTAGGCTCTCTTTGGCTGTGGCAGTTTCTCAGACTTTCCTTGTTTTTGATGACCTTGACAGTTTTGAGTAGTACTGGTCAGATATTTTTTTAGGATACATCACTACTGAAATTTGTGTGGTGTTGTTCTCAAGACCAGACTTGGGTTATGGGTAAGTGGGAGGAAGATCACAGAGGTAAGGTGCCATTTTCATTTCATTATATCAAGCACATATTGTCAACATAATTTATTGCTATCATTGTCCTTGATCACTTGGCTGACATAGTCCTTGTCAGATTTCCCATCATAAAATTACTTTTTTCCCCAGCCCCCATTTCCATACTGTACATTTTGGAAGGGAGTCACTATGTGTAGCTCAGACCTAAGGAAGGGGAGTTATGCTCCCCCTTTTGGGAGGGAGGTAGTATCTACATGAATTGTTTGGAATTATTCTCCAGGAGGCCCAAGTGCCTTTTAATATGAGCTTTTATGATCCTGTGAATTAGCTTTAGGAAACCCATCTCCTCCACAGGTGTTCTTCTTGCATTTAAATTATTTGCAGTATTTTCTAATTTTCCTAAGTAATTATCAGCATGCATCCAGATTTTGTATTTTGCCAATTACCTCAATTGCCAGGTAAAATATTACAAGGTCAAAGAAGAGGCTAACAGTTTAACATAACTGTCGTTTCTATTAGTGATTACCTGGGTTTGAGGATAGCATCATTACCAAAAGCTATACATGGAGTATCCCCCAAAAGCAATCCAATTTGAGGGGTAACAATTCTGTAACACTCTTACTTCTTAAAGTGAGATAGTATAAGCCATCCAAAGACATAAAAATAGATAGAAATCAGCAAGTGGTATTTTCTTTCGTTTTTGTTTTAGGAACAAGAATTCAACTATGATAACTCCATAAATTTCCAGCACTTAAGAAAACAGTAAACTACTAATTTGGAGGCAGAAACCCAATATTTAACCATAGAGACACAAACTTGTACAACAACTAGATGTTCTATAAATATCTGTTTCTTCTTGCACCAAGACTGCCGGATGAGGGCTCTCCATGAAAACAGTATGGAGGAAGTCAAGTGTTCAGAGTCCAAATCATGAATTCCCAAGGGAGAAGACAAGATCCCGGAAGGTTTGGAGTTCCTGGATGCCAAAAAGACATGAGAAGCAACGGAAGGAAGTCTGAACAAGCAGAAGAATGTATTTTCAGAGAAATGATTATTTCAGACCTGAACATTAAATGTTCTCATTCCCCTGGAGAACAGGCTAAAGTAAAGTTAACATAATTCTCTATGGTCTCAATAGTGCATTCATGCACAGATCATTCACCGTTAGGCAGGGGTACTAGGTAAAGTTAGACGAAAGGAGATAGTTATTGTGCTTTCCTTCACCTATTTTTAAGTACTTCTTGTCACCCTCTCTTCTAAAGTGAGGATAGAATGAATGTTTGTAAAAAAGATTGAATACCTTAGCCAAACATGCAAAAATTATGGTGCATTTGAACAATACTCAAGTGTGTGTGTGTGTGTGTGTGTGTGTGTGTGTGCAAAATTATGGTGCATTTGAACAATACTCAAGTGTGTGTGTGTGTGTGTGTGTGTGTGTGTGTGTGTGTGTGTGTGTGCATGCATGTATGGGAAATAAGTGGGTCTTGCTGTCTACTTTAAGATAACTTCAGATATGAAAGGTATAGTGTAATAATAATTGTATCTTCATTTGTTAGCACTTTATTATTGGAAAAGCATTTTGATATTTCTTACATGTACATTTCAACCCCATGGATCATAAAAGGATGTTATTATTACTCCCATTTTACAGATGAGGAGCCATGCTCAGTGAGGTTAAGTGGCTTGCTCAGAGTTTCAGAATTGGAACTCCAGTTCAACAGGAACCCAGATGTTTAAATTTCTGCCCCTGGAACTTTTCCTCCACGCTGCCCTGCTTTTCCTTGTANAACAACCTCTTCTGTTTTTTGTTTTTGTTTTTTTCATGAGGGATTTGAAAATATGACCTCACCCTCTCTGAGATCTGCCCCCTCTCCTCCTTTACCTCACTCTTGGCTAGATTTTCTCTTTCTTTTGCTCCTATTGTCCCCATCCCCCTCAATTTAAGGTCTAAGCACAGTCTCTCCTCAGTGCAGGGCTTTGTTCTGAAAGTGAGC
>NW_007728264.1:314024-320390 GCF_000696425.1 Galeopterus variegatus | reverse complement strand
GGGGGGGGGGGGGGAGGAGGGAGGGGGGTTTTGGTAATGGGCCACAATAATCAACCTCCTTGTATATCGACAAAGTAAAATTTAAAAAATAAAAATAATAGACTTTTAGGGCCAAGCCCGTGGCGCACTCGGGAGAGTGTGGCGCTGGGAGCGCAGCAGCTCTCCCGCCACTAGTTTGGATCCTATATAGGGATGATCAGTGCTCTCACAGTGCTCACTGGCTGAGCGCGGTGCAGCTGGTCTCAAAAAGGACAAAAAAATAATAATAATAGTCTTTTTAGAGCAGTTTTAGGTTTACAGAAAAATTGAGTGGGAAGTACAGAGAGTTTTCATTTACCCCTGTACCACACCCCACATCCTCAGTTTCCCCTATTATTAACGTCTTGCATTAGTTTGCTATATTTATTACAATTGATGTGTCAATATTGATATATTAGTAACTGAAGTCCATAGTTTACATTAGGATTCACTCTTTGTGCTGTATATCCTATGGGCTTTGACGAATGTATAAACATATATGTGTACCATGGTGGTATCCTACAGAATAGTTTCAATCCTCTATGGGTTACCTATTTACCCCTTCCTCCCTCTCACTGAACTCCTGGCAACCGCTGATCTTTTTTACTGTCTTCATAGTCTTTTGCCTTTTCCAGAAAGTCACATAATGTATGTAGCCTTTTAGATTGGTTTCTTTCACTTAGCAGTATTTATATAAAGTTCCTTCATGTCTTTTCATGGCTTGATAGCTCATTTCTTTTTAGTGCTGAATAATATTTCATCATCTGGATATACCACAGTTTATACATTCACCTATTGAAGGACATCTTGGTTACTTCCAAGTTTTGGCAATTATGAATAAAACTACTATAAACATGTGTAGATTTTTGTGTAGACATAAGATTTCAGCTCATTTGGATAAATACCAAGGAGTGCAACTGCTGAATTGTATGACAAGAGTATGTTTAGTTTGGTAAGAAACTGCCAGAGTATACTCCAAAGTGGCTGTACCATTTTTCATTCCCACCAGCAATGAATGAGAGCTCCTGTTGCTCCACATCATTGCCAGCATTATTAGATGTCAGTATTTTGGATTTCAGCCATTCTAATAGATATGAAGTGGTATCTCATTGCTTTAATTGACAAAACCCTAATGATATCTCATTATATACTTATTTGCCATCTGTATGTCTTATTTGGTGAAGCATCTCTTCAGATCTTTTGCCCACTTTGTAATTGGGTTGTTTTTTTATTGTTGAGTTTTAAGAATTCTTTATATGTTTTGGATACCAGTTACTTATCAGGTATGTATTTTGCAAATATTTACTTCCAGTGTGTGGCTTGTCTTTTATTGTCTTAATGATGTATTTCACAGAGCAGAAGTTTTTAATTTTAATGAAGTCCTACTTATCAATTTTATCTTTCATGGTTCATGCTTTTGGTGTTGTGTTTAAAACATAATCACCAAACCCATGGTAACCTAGGTTTTCTTCTGTGTTATCTTCTAATAGTCTTATAATTTGGGGTTTTACATTTAGGTTTTAATCCGTTTAAAGTCAATTTTTGTGAAAGGTTTATAGTCTGTATCTAGATCCATATGGAATTCCAGCCATTTCAGCACCATTTGTTGAAAAACTATTCTCAGTTTTTTTACATTCCAATTTCCCCTTCTACTAGTGTAAAAATTATTTACTGTTTCTACTCTTTTAGTGACTATCCTAGAAAGTATAGAATTCTTTCCTAATTATCCTCCATGTTTGTAATCTCTCTCTGCTACACTTTGGCAAATTCTGTTTTTTTTAAAAAATCTGTTTTATCTTTGAGTTCACTAATTTTCTCTTCACCTGTTTCTAATCTGCTATTAAAGCTTGTTATTTTGTTTTCATTTGGGTTATGGTACTTTTCATTTCAAGAAGTTACTTTATTTCAAATATTCAAGGTCACGTTTTATAGTCTCTGGTTTCTACGAACTTTATTGATATTCAAAATTTATATATATATATATATTTTCAAAGTTTATATGTAACAGCTGGTATGGCACAGGCAATAATGAATCAGGATGGATAGCAGCTGAAAACCCCCACTATAATTGTATCAGTATGTACCATTGAGTATCAACCCACTTATTTCTATAAACTTTGGAAGCATAGGTGTTTTATAACCACTTTTTGATAATTCCAGGATCTGCATCTTGAAGATCTGCAGTATCTACATCTTGAGTATCTGTTTCTGCAGTCTGTTGTTTCTGTTGATTCTCATTTATGGTGCCTTGTTTTCAAGTGTGCTGGGTTATTTTTTAATGTGTACAACTCATGATTCATGAAAAATTCTTTATAGAAATGTTTTGAAGCCTAAGATTAAGGTGCCTTCCTTTGAAGAAGACTTGCATTTGCTTCTGCAGATGTTTGGGAGCAATCTAAACATATTTCACAGCTTTAGGTATTTTGGTCTTCCATATGATGTAATTTTCGGCTGTAAATACATGAGTCTGCTTGTGTTACACCTCAGGGATTGTTCCCCCCCATCCCTATCCCACTGAGTTGCCTTCTATTCAGCACAAGGTAACTTTCTTTGTAGTCCCTTTGGGATGTGGGTAGGAGGGTGTTTACTTCTGGTTTGTTGTTAGTCTAAGAGTGTGATCTCTTAGAACTTGATGTCTGTTTCCCTGGCCTAGCGAGGTCCATCAAAACTTAAAGTTAACATTTGCTTAGATTTGCAAATGCTTACCCGATAAAAGTGATTTTGCTTCTCTGTTTACTTCTCTAGGACCTCACTTTTCCTTATACATATTGGTTGGTAATTCCTTCACTATCTTGTCAGTTGCTTTTGTATTTTTTTCTGAAAACTTTTTAAAAATATTTTATCCAACATTTTTGGTTGTTTTCAGCAGGAGTATTGGTCTGACATAACTAAATGATTTTATTTCCAGAAGCAGAATTCACTGTTTCTTTAGCATTCTAAGAGAGCAATTTTTTAAGATTTTTTTTTTAGATTCTTACTTTTTTTTTTTTTTTTTTTTTTTTTTTTTTTTTTTTTTTTTTGCAGCTGGTCAGTATGGGGATCTGAACCCCTGACTTTGGTGTTATAACACTGTGCTCTAAACAACTGAGCTAACTGGCCAGCCCCAGATTCATATCTTTTCATTATGAGTATTCCCAAGCCATTGTGATTATCTTTAATGATATTGCTAATGACTTCTTTATATATTTTATAAAATAGACCTGATGTTTCTCTTTTCAGGCCAAAGAGGCAGTGACAGAAGCTGAACGATGTGACCCTACAAATATTTTCACTCAATTTCATATATTCAAGATTGCAATCTTAGAGGACAACTCTGACAAAGGTATAAATGTTATTTACAGGTTTATATTTGACTGTTAATGCAAAGAATAAATAATTCTCTTCAACCACAACAGAAAAAAACACACACTGTTTGTAAGACAGTGGAATTGAATGTATGTTCTATCTTTCCTATATAAAGATGATACAGCAATACAAAAAGAAACTGTGGAAGGTTACATAAAATTAAAAGAACAGTGGTTACCTATTGAAGGAATAGGAATGGGGCAGATGTAGGACAAGAATTAAGGGAAAGTCTTGTCACTATGTACTTTTTGGTACTTTCTGTCATTTGAACCAACCTATTCAAAAATTAAGTTAAAAAAGTTGTATGGGGTGAGAAGATTGTACTAAAAACTCATATCAGTTAAGAATTGTCTTAAGAGAATGAAGATGTCCAGGGTACATTTTGGCTGTTTTCACTTATTTTGGAAGGTGATTGGTGAGAGATTTGGCCTTGAAACACAGTTTCTCTCCACAGAGTGTGCAGTGTTGGAATTGCCCATATGACCCTCTACCCATTAGTGCTGTCTCCTTTCCATTAACTTAAGCATATTTGCCTAGTGGGTGTGTCTGCATACACATATGTATCCTGAATTGGTTACAGATATGCCTTTGCTCAGATTTTAATCCCTTCAGCCCTTAGGGTGGTTTAGCAAATCCTGAAGCAATCTGAGCTCCAGACTAGTTGCTATTTATAAAGGAAGTTTAGAAACTTGAGTTAATAGATCCAAACAGAATTTATACTAAACCAATTAAGCAACTATTTGTGAACACCTACTGTGTTCGAGGGAGTGTTATTTACTCCATAAGAAAAAAGAAATGGTTTATTCTGCATTGAAAAACAGATGTTCGAGAATAGTAAATTATACCTGTATAATATTTAAGGAGTAGTAAATTGGAGTCAACTCTGTATCAAGGTTAATATTGATGTGTGTCCACCATCAATGTTTTCATTAGAAACTCCTGGGCATTTTTTTTTACTTGATCTAATATGTTGAAGGATAAAAGAACTTGAAACTTTTTGCCAGCAAAAATGCCGAAAAGCAAAATAAAACAAAAAATACACCAGATTCCCTATTAAACCTTTTCTTTTAACATTATATTAAACTAAGATTATTTTACTTTTTGAATGCAGCATCAGTTCAATCTTTTTATTTCTTCCTCAGTTATCTGTGATCATTTTTTAAAGTCATGTTTACTGAAGATAAACATAATAAAATTTACTTTTGCTAGGTTTTGGTTCTGTGAGCTTATCTGTTAATAATTTTATGAATTTTGACAAATGCCTACAGTCATGTAACCACCATCACAATCCAAATGTATAACAAAAAATTACTTCAGACCCCTTTGTTGTTACTCCTTCCCACCACTTCCAACCCTGGAAATCACTAGTCTCTTTTCTGTCTCTGTAGTTTTCCCTTTTCCAGAATGTCATATAAATGGAATTATACATTATGAAGCTTTTTGAGTCTGGCTTCTTTCACTTACCATAATGCATTTGAAACTCACCTGTACTGTTGTGTACATTCACAGTTTGTTCTTTTTTATTGCTAAGTAGTATTCCATAGTATGGAAATATCACCATTTGTTTATCAGTTCTCCAGCTGAAGAATATTTGGATGGTCTACAGTTTTGGTGATTATGAATAAAGGTGTTATAAATATCTCTTTAAAGATTTTGTGTGATGATAAGATTTCACTCCTGTAGGGTAAATATCTAGGAGTAGGATTATGGGGTTGTATGGTAAGTAAATGTTTAACTTTACTAGAAACTGCCAAATGGTTTTCGAAGTGGCTATACAGTTGGACATTCAAACCAGCTTGTATGAGAGTTCCAGATGATCTATATCCTCATCACCACTTGGAATTGGCCACTTAAAAAATATAGCTATTCTAATAGTTGGGTAGTTTTGTTGATCTTTTCAACTGTTTTTCTCATTTCTATTTATTTTTGATCTGATCTTTATAATTTACTTCCTTCTACTAACTTTGGGCTTACATTGTTCTTTTTCTAGTTCCTTGAGGTGTAACATTTGGTTGTTTATTTGAGATCTTTCTTCTTTTTTGATATAGAGGTTTTATTACTATAAACTTCCCTTTTATTTTTATTTATTTATTTATTTTTAAAAGATGACCGGTAAGGGGAACTTAACCCTTGATGTGGTGTTGTCAGCACCACGCTCACCCAGTGAGCCAACCGGCCATCCCTATATGGGATCTGAACCCATGGCCTTGGTGTTATCAGCACCACACTCTACTGAGTGGGCCATGGGCTGGCCCTAAACTTCCCTTTTAGAACTGTCTTTGCTGCATCTCATACATTTTGGTATGTTGTTTGTCCATTTTCATTTGTCTCAAGATATTTTTAAATTTCCCTTTTAATTTTTTCTTTGTCCTTTTGGTTGTTCAGGAGCATGTTGTTTAATTTCCACATATTTGTGAATTTTCTGAAATTCCTCCTGTTATTGATTTCTAGTTTTGTATCATTGTGTTCAGAAAAGATAATTGATATGCTTTTAATCTTCTTAAATTTGTTAAGACTTGTTTTGTGGCCTAACACATGGTCTATTCTAGAGAATGTTCCATGTGTACTTGAGAAGAATGTGTATTCTGCTGTTTTTGGATAGAATGTTCTGTATAGGTCTGCTAGGTCCATTTGGTCTAAACTGTAGTTTAAGTCTGATGTTTCCTTATTGTCTGTCTGGATCATCTGTCCATTGGTGAAAGTGGGGTATTGAAGTCCCCTACTATTACTGTATTATAGTCTATATCTCCCTTCAGATCTATTTATATTTGCATTATATATTTAGGGACTTCAATATTGAGTGCATATATATTTACAATTATTATTCTCTCTTGATGAATTGATGACCCCTTTATCATTGTAAAATGACCTTCTTTGTCTCTTTTTTTGGTTTTTTTTTTTTTTTCCTTTTTGTCTTTTTTCGTGACCGGCAACGGATCGCAACCCTCAGTGTCGCGCCCGTACCGGACCGGGACCGGCAACGGGATCGCAACCCTCAGTGTC
>NW_007728264.1:313143-313817 GCF_000696425.1 Galeopterus variegatus | reverse complement strand
TTCCGTGTCCGGCAACGGATCGCAACCCTCAGTGTCGCGCCCGTACCGGACCGGGACCGGCAACGGGATCGCAACCCTCAGTGTTGCTCCCTCACCTCGCTCAGCCAGTGAGCGGCCAGTCTGTATGTGGGATCCGAACCCTTGGCGGGAGCGCCGCCATGCTCCCAAGCGGCGCACTGTAGCAGTGCGCCACCGGGCCGGCCCACTTTTTTTGGTTTTTGACTTAAGGTTTATTTTGTGTGATATAAGTATAGCTACTCCTGCTCTGTTTTGGTTTCCATTTGCATGGAATATCTTTTTCCATTTCTTCACTTTCAGTCTTTTTGTTTGTTTGTTTCATTTTGTTTTGTTTTTGTGGCTGGCCAGTACGGTGATCTGAACCCTAGACCTTGGTGTTATAAAACCACACTCTAACCAGCCAGCCTGAGTCTTGTTTTTTTATTCATTTATCCACTCTATGTCTTTTGATTGTAGAAATTAATCCATTTACATTCAGGGTAATTGTTCATAGGTAAGGACTTACTACTGCCATTTTGTTATTAGTTTTTTCTGGTTGTTGTGGAGATCCTTTGTTCCTTTCTTCCTCTCTTTCTTTCTGTCTTTGTGATTAAGTGCTTTTATCTAATGGTATGCTTTGATTATTTGCTTTTTTTTTTTTTTTTTTTTGTTTTTTT
>NW_007728264.1:295023-312685 GCF_000696425.1 Galeopterus variegatus | reverse complement strand
TTTTGGTCTTTTTCCGTGTCCGGCAACGGATCGCAACCCTCAGTGTTGCCCCCGCACCAGACCGGGACCGGCAACGGGATCGCAGCCCTCGGCGTCGCTCCTGCGCCCCGCTCAGCCAGCGAGCGGGAACCGGTCTGTATGTGGGATCCGAACCCTCAGCGGGAGCGCCGCCACACTTCCCAAGTGGCGCACTATAGCAGTGCACCACCGGGCCGGCCCATTGATTATTTGCTTTTTATCTCTTGCATATCTACTATAGGTTTTTAATTATTACATGAGGCTTATATGAAACATCTTATAGTTATAATAGGATATTTTAAGCTGATAACTTAATTTAAAAATTTTTTTCATTGTACATGTTTATGGGGTACAGTTTGTTGTTTCAGTCATGCATATATTGTATAATGATCTAATCAGAATAATTAACATGTCTATCACCTAAACATCATTTATTTGTGGTTATAACATTCAAGATCCTCTTCTCTGATTATCTTAAAATATACAATATTATTAGCTATCATCATCCTAGAGCACCAGACCTTATTCTTTCTGACTGTAACTTTGTACTGGTCTATACCAATCTTTCCTGAGCCCCCTTTCCCTCCTCCCCTTCCCTGCCTCTGGTAAGCACTATTGATAACTTAATTTTGATCACATAAAAAAACCTCAACATTTTTATTTGAACCCCACACATTTTATGTTTTGATGTCACGATTTACATCTTTTTATATTGTCTCCCTTTAAAAAATTATTGTAGCTATTTTTATTTTAATGGTTTTGTCTTTTAATCTTCATACTAAAGATATAAGTTATTTACAACAGCACCATTGCAATGTTAGAGTATTCTGACTGTGTACTTACTTTTACCAGTGAGTTGTATATTTTTATATCATCAACTAGCATCCTTTTCTTTCAGCTTGAAGAACTCCGTTTAACATTTTAGTGGGATAGGTCTGGTGGTGATGAGCTCCCTCATCTTTTGTTTGTCTGCAAAAGTTTTTTCTTTCTCTCATTTCTGAAGGACAGCTCTTCTCAGTAAAGTATTCTTGGTTGGCAGTTTTTTTTCCTTCAGCACTTGGAATATAACTTCCCGTCCCACCAGCATTATTTGTTTAACAAACTATTCTTTCTCTATTGAATTGCCTCTGCACCATTATCAAAAATCATTTGTCATATGTGTGGGTCTCTTTCTGGGCTCTTTATTCTGTTCTGTTCATCTATTCATTTATCTTCACACCATTCCCACACTGTTTCAATTAGTGTAGATGTGTAATAATTTGATACCACGTAGTGTTAGTCCTCCAACTTCGTTCTTTTTCAAATTGTTTTGGCTATTCCAAGTCTTTTGTATATCTATATGAATTTTAAAATCAGTTTCCAATTTTTACACAAATGAATTTTGATTGAGATTACATTGAGTCTATAGATTAGCTTGGGGAGAATTGACATCTTAACATTATTGAGTCTTCCAACCCATGAACAAGTTATATACCTCCATTTACTTAGGTATTTAATTTCTCAGTGATGTTTTCTACTTTTCAGTGTACAGGTTTTGTGCATCTTTTGTCAGATTCATCCCTAAGTATACCATAGTTTATGCTATTTTAAATAGCATTTTAAAAAAAACTTCAGTTTCTGATTGCTCATTGCTAATATATAGAAATACAAATGATTTTTGTATATTGATCTTCTATCCTACAACCTTGCTAAATTTATTAGTTCTAGTAGCTTTTTTGTAGATTCCATCAGATTTTGTACATAATTATGTTGTCTACAAATAAAGACAATTTTGCTTCTTCCTTTCCAGTCTGGGTGCACTTTATTTTTTTTCTTGCTTTGTTGTACTTGTTAGATTCACCAGTAAAATATTGAGTCAAATTGGTGAGAGCAAACATCCTTGTCTTTTTCCTTATTTTAAGGGGTAAAACAGTCTTCTACTGTTAAGTATGATGTTAGCTGAAGGTTTTTCATAGATACCCTTTATCAGGTTGAGGAAATTCTCTCCTATTTCTTGTTTCCTGGGAGTTTTTATTAGGAATAAATGTTGAATTTGGTCTTATGGTTTTTCTGCATCTATTCAAATGATCAATTTTTTAAAAAAGCTTAATATGGTCAGTTACATTGATTGATTTTCAACTGACAAGCCAGTGCTGCATTCCTGGGAGAATCCCCACTTGGTCATGGTGTAGTCTCCTTTTTATATGATTTGATTTAATAACAGTTTGTTTAGAATGTTTGTAACTGTGTCCATGAGTGATATTGGTCTGTAGTTTTCTTTTCCTGTAATGTTTTTCATTTTCCTATCAGAGTAATACTGACTTCATAGAATGAATTGGGAAGTACACCCTCCTTTTCAATTTTCTGGAAGAGTTTGTGTTGAATTGGTATTATTTCTTCCTTAAATGTTTGGTAGAGTTTGCCAGTGAAGTCATCTGGGTCTGGAGTTTTCTTCATTGGAAAGTTTTTAATGATAGATTAAATTTCTTTAATAGATATAGGTCTATTCACATTATTTATTATTTCTGGATTTACCTTTGGTGGTTTGTCTTTCAAAAACTTATCTTTCCTCTAAGTTGTTGAAATTATTGGCATAAGTTGTTTATAATATCCCCCACATTATCGTTTTTAAATTTTTAAAAATTTTTTATTTTTATCTTTTTATCAGTTTTTATATTTGAAAAAAATTATTTTCTTTCTTTTATTTGGGTTTTTTTTGGGGGGGGGTTCAGTGATTTTTTTTCTTTTTTTTCCTTTTCTTTATTTTTGGTGGGGTTTTTTTCCCTCCTCCAAACCCTTTTGTTGAGGGCTGACTCTTAATAGATGGCAGTGAGGGAACTGCTCTACTAAGTCCAAAACCCTGACCCAGAAACAGGTCATCTATGAATGGTTTAGCAACAGGTTCCCCACAAACATGCATTGCGTGATGGGCTAGGGGGTGGCCCCCTTTCCAGCTGCTTCCTGTTTCCCAGGACGAAGGGCTCTCTACTCCAGACCCAGTGGGTGCCATGTTATCATTTTAACATCTGTAAAATCTATACTAGTGTCACCTTTCTTATTTTTGATGTTTGTAATTTGTGTCTTCTCTTTTTCTTCCTGGTCAGTGAGGCTAGAGATTGATAAATTTTATTAGTCATCTGAAAGAACACAGCTTTTGGTTTCATTAATTTTCCTCTGTTTTTTTCCCCTGTTTTCTATTGCATTTATTTGCATTCTGATCTTTTTCATATCCATTCTTTTGTTTACTTTGATAATTTCCAAAGGTGAAAGCTGAGATCATTGATGTAAGACCTTTATTCTGGTCTAATAGAGACAGCTAATGCTATAAGTTACCTTCTAATTACTGCTGTAGTGACAATCCACAAATTTTGACATGTTGTGTTTTTATTTTAATTCAGTTCAAAATACTTTCCAATTTGGTTTTTGATTCCTTTTTAAACCCATGGATTATTTAGAAGTGTGTTATTTATTTATTTTCCAAATATTTCCAGAGAACTTTCTTTTATTGATTTTTAATTATTTAATTTCATTGTGGTCAAAGATCATACCTTGCATGACTTGGATAATTTTACATACATTGGTCAGATCCCCATACTGGACAGCTGCCAAACAGACACACACACAGACACACACACAGAGATACACACACACACACACACACGTTCTCTTGCCCAGAATACTGTCTTTATTGGTAAATATTTCATGTGCACTTGAGAATAATGTACATTTTGCTGGTATTGAGTTGAGTGTTTTATAAATATCATTCAGGTCGAGTTGATTGATATTGCTACATGTACTATATCTTTGCTGACTTTCTATCTACTTGATCTATCGATTATTAAGAGAGGATATTGAAATCTTTGACTATAAATGTGAATTTGTTAATTTCTCCTTCTGGTTCTACCAGTTTTTGTTTCTTATGTTTTGAAATTTTGTTATTAGGTATATAAAAATTTAGTATTATATCCTCGTAATGAATTGATTTATCATTTTAAAATAACCTTCTATCACTGGCAATATTCTTTGCTCTGAAATAAACTTTATCTGATATTAATATAGCCATTCCAGCTTTCTTTTGATTACCTTTACCATAGTATATATTATTTCATCCTTTTTGTTGTAACCAATATTGTCTTTATATTTAAAGTGTGTTTCTTATAGATAGCATATATTTGACAGTTGTGTGTTTTTTATCCAGGCTAACTATCTCTGCAATTTAATTGTCATTTAGTCACTTATATTTAACATGATTATTGATATGGTTAGATTTCAATTTAGTGTCTTGTTGTTTGTCTTCTATTTGCCCCAGCTGATCTTTGTTGCCTTTTTCCTTTTTTCTGCCTTCTTTTGAATTAATTGAGTTTTTTATGGTTACATTTATCTTCTTTTTTGGCTTATAAGCTATAACTCTGTTATATATTTGTTACTTAAGGTCTATAGTATATATATTTAACTTATCATAGTCCATCTTTAAGACATATAATCAAATTTAATACAGCCATTCAATTCTTTTTTTTGTGTGCCTGGCAAGTACACAGCCATTCAATTCTTAACTTTATTCTGTATTAAATTCCATTTTACAGATGTACCAAAATGTATTTAGCCTATCCCTTATTGATGGAATTTAGGTTGGTCCTATAATTTACTCTTACAGACAATGCTAGATGAACATCCTTATATTTGTTTGTTTACTTTTACAAATATATCCATAGGATAAATTCAGATAAGTAGAAATGCTCAATTGGGCATTTTTCTGATGTTCAAATCATCCTTGACAGTTTACTAACTCATATTACTTTATGAATATTAATTAATATTTTAAAAATATTAATGCTTTTAAAATGAGTTCCAAATTTATTATGGTGTAATTAACCATAGATAGGCATTACCTTTGATAAGAGTATCTCTCTTTTTTATTGTTTTCTTGTTTTTCAGCTTTGCAGGCAATCACTACTTTAGAGAATTTATTAACAGATGAAAAGCCAGAAGATAATAATCTACTTACAGATAGAGGTTCACCTACCCTGCTCCTAAGTTTAGCTGCCCAGTTTGCTCTGGAGGTAATTCATACATATCCATCTACTAGACTTTTACCTGTTTTCCTTTTTGAAAGACAATAAAATCATCATCAGCAAGGCACAGAAGAGAACTTCCTTTATTGTTTGTTTTGCCTCATATTTTCACACCAAGCTTGGTTGCTGTAACGTGGGAGCCCCAAATATGAGAGTGTACTTGTGTAGTGTTTACCTATCCCAAAGAAATCACCCAGAGGTTCAGCAGGCAGACACATTGGTTTATTAGACTTATGAGAGACACCAGTGGTGGACTTAGAAACACTGATGACTGTCGGTCAGCAAGAAATCCACACCGCCACAGAGTACATACAACAGTTATATAGTGAACAGATCAGAATAGGGGTGTAAATCATTTTCAGACTTACGTGCAGACCCTCACCCAGCTCACATAACTCTCACATAACTCAGATTGCGCCCAAGATCTGGCTGGGTAGACAAGTTAATCTACCCATTACTCTCCTGGTGCCAGAGTGTTTGTTCATTTACTTCGGCTCACTGCTTCCTCCAGCATTCTGTTTGTCTTAAAAGGGATGTGCCTTTCCTTGGATAAACTACCTTGGCCAGGGGCAGTCTCCTAGGAGGGAGGGGGAACTTTGGTTTGCGCATGAGCTGGGAATAAGGCTATGACCAGTATTTACCGTACAGTTGCGGAATTGCTTTATTTCTCTTCATTTTTTAAATGCAGACTAAAGTAAATGAAACGAAGTGATGTAACAGAATTGTGCTTAAAACAGAAAAAATAAACACAGCAAAACATTAATTTTTAAAAGAAACACCAGATTAAAAATGCCCATACCATACAAATAAACAGGTATCTATTTGGAAACTTATCTTTCTCAATTTGAACAAAATGATTTGACGTTCTGTGGACCTTTTCAGTTCATAACCACATAACATTAGTTTAGAAGTAATAAATACTTGCACCTGTTTGTTACTTGCAAAAATCTGATTTTAGTAATATATAGGATTAGGAAAAACATAGTAGCAGCTTTGAAGTTCATGGACTGGGTTTGAGTACTGACTCTGCCACTTAAGTACTTAACTTCTTTGAATCTTAATTTCATCATTTGCGAAATAAAGGTAATACCTACCTCCAGGATTGTTATGAAAATTAACCCAGAATATGGCTGAAGATGTGATTTGTAAACTACGAAGTTGAATCTTCTTATTTAAACTTTAGTTTCTGATTCTTTTTCCTGTACGAAAACCATTTTCTTGCTTAGAACTACAGTTCCATAATTCTTCCACTGGCTCTCTTCTGCTTTCTATATTAAATATAAATTTATAAACCTTTCTTTAGGAAGATACCTGCCTTTGGGTTTTCCACTACAGAATTTCTCTCATTTCCTCATGCACAAACATATCCTATCTACATCTACCAAATATTTTTCTTCCTTCAGAAGTTATTACCCTACTCATTAACATCAAAATATGTACCATTCGAACATATTTTGGGGTTTATAAAATCAAAAACCACATCCTGTTTGGCATACAGGATGGTCTGCAAGAGTAAACAAGCTGGTTTAAGCCAAAACAAGCAGGTTAAGCCATTTTTATTGGCTCCTCTACCTGTGTTCAGGCAGAGTTTCCTAAATCAGGGGTCTTCTAACAAATGGTTAACTAGGTTACTGTGGTTGTGAGTTAAACCTAGGTAAAGAAGCTTTTTAGGTAAGGGTCTTCATCACACCTGGGTATAAGGGCAGGAAGTGTGGTTACTTGAAGAGGGGTCTGCTTTAGAGAGCAACTCTTGTTTCTCATCTACACAGGAAAGAGCTGGCAGTCTGTGGTTTTCTTGCTAACATAGGAACAGGCTTGTGACCACAGAACTACAGAGTGCAGAAATGCATTTAGCTGTTTTCACAACTGGGACAAAGATGGAGTCAGTCATGTCAGCTTGGAACAGACCCTACTTCTCTCACCAACTACTGCCTGATTTCTGCCATTTGTAGTGAAACTCCACTAAAGAGTTGTCTATTCTTAATGTCTCCAATCCTTTCCTCCAATTCTCAAGCTTACTCCAATCAAGCTTTTGCCCCACCATGTTAGGTTTGGCGAGACGGAGAAGAGAGAGAGACCTGAGCCAAGTGCCATTTCAGCCAAAGCTTTATTCCACTAATGTGGAGGGGAGACTGAACCAGATCAGTTCCCCTGAACTAAGGAAAGCAGGAGGTTTATAAGACTTTTAGGGAGGGTTCTGGCAGAGTAATGGGCAATTTTGAAATCAGTGGTATGCAAGGTGACACAGCCATTGTGGTCCGATAACATCTGGTCGGTTAGGGCATAGGCTTCTGAAGCATTCCTTCCAGCCCAACCCAATTGCCTTAAGCTGGCCATGAGGCAATACACCACTCTACCAAAACCATTGATCAAGGTCACCAGTGACTCCTGCATTGTAAATTGCAATGGTTAATTCTCAGTCCTTATTGCATTTGACCTATCAGCAACATTCAACACAGTTGATCACTCTTTCCTCCTTGAAACACATTTGGCTTCCAGGACACCCCGTTATCCTTGTTTTCCTCCTACCTCATGAGTCACTCTCTTTCATTCTCCTTTGCTGGTTCCTCTTTTCTCCTCTCCCATTCTCATTCTCAAATGATGACCTTGGGAGAGGAGCTGTTAGGGATTTGAGAAGAGAGGATAAGGTATAAATTAATCATCCAGGAAAGTAGGAAAGTGAATGACTAGGGAAGTGTGATATGCTTGCCAATAGCATCAAGGCCAATTTGATGAAGTTTTATAATAAAGAAAGTAAGGCCTATTTGATGAGGTTTAAAATGAAGAATGTAATTGTGTGAATTTTTGTCCAGCCACATTCAGCTGAATGGATGGAGGCACAAAAGTCAGTGGAAAGTTGGACTTAACCAGACTTGTGGTTTTGCCAGATGAATACAATAAGCAAAAGAGGGACAGGAAAATCAAGGAACAAGAGAGTGATTATAATTAATCCTCCTGGAGTTTAAACTGTGTAAGGAGGAAGACATCAAGGGGATGAGGGATGGTGAAAAATTGGTAGCATCAGTGCATTGGAGGTCTAACTGCAGTTGAAGGATTGCTAGAGTCAGGGTAATAGAGGGAGTGAGTTGAAAAGGTAAGAGGTGGTGGTCAGAAGTAGAATACAGTACATGAAACTGAGATCTGGGGTGGGGAACTAGGGTGAGAGAGTGAGGCACCTAGGGCACAAAACTTCGGAGGCACTCACTCTCAGGGTAACGTAAATGCAGGCTCAGTAATTGTACAACCCTGAGAGTGAGTGCCTCCTGAAGTTTTGTACCCTAGGTGCTTTGCTCACCTCACCTGGCTCACCTGAGAGTATGGAAGAGTTGCAATTATTAGTAATGACAGGGTCTAGTGAATGACTGAGAGTGAATGGCTAAGGTAATTGGCAGAGTGGAATTCAAGGAACTAAGAGGCAGGGAGGATCATCTACCTGTATATTGAAAATGCCAAAAATTAATACAGGAGTAGTTTTGGGAGAAAACTGAGCAATAGATAAATTGTCAAGAAATGAGAAGAAATGGCCTGGGTGCTGGTAGACCACAGCAACAATGAGGAATAGTGGTGATATGGTCTAGTGACAGGAAATTCAAATTTGGGGATTTTAGGGAACAGAAAGGGAGAACAATTTTTAAATGTCAGTGAAGAGCAAGAAGGACACCTTAATCTCCAGGCCTAGGAGTAGAAGGGCAGTGAAAGCAAAAACAGCCACCACTTGAGAGGGCTTCCGTGGAAACAGTATCCTTGGCAGAAACCTTGATTTCCATTAGTACAAGAATGTGGAGGGAACTTTCAGGGAAGAGGTTGCTTATAGAGGAGATTTTGCTGATAGTGGACTGAATTTTAGAGAGCATAGTGAAAGGGTTGGAGGAGTTGGGGAGAAATGGGAAAAGAGGACAGAAAAGGGGTTACACATGTTACAGGCAGCCAGGCTTGGCTTGCCCTCTTGCACTAAGCAAATGACTCAAAAGTCCACAAGCTGGTGCAAGGATTGGAAGGTTTATTCAGATAACTGGCATGTGGGAGATGATGAGGCTAAAGTCATCCTGCCTTCTGATGCCTGTTCTAGGCTTTATAAAGGAAGAGGTGGGAAGGTGAGGTAAGGGTTTTGTCCCACAGGAGAAAGGGGGAGGCTGGTTACAGGATCAGTAGAGGGTCTGAGTCAGATGTAAGAGTCCCATGATGGATTGGGTGCTTTGGCGTCATGGAGGCTGCAGTTGGTGGATTTGTCAGCTTCAAGCCCTTGATGTTATTTCGGGGTTGGAGTCCTTATCTCCTGGGGAGAGCTCAAAGATAATAACCTCAGTCAAGCCTCACTGGAACATAAAAATACATGATTAGTACCTCCAACTAATGTGGATTTAGTTTTCCTTTAAGCAAGAAGGTGAGTTAATAATCAACTAGGGTGCTTTGCCTTCTCTTGTATTTCCTCTGTTTGCTGTTGATTTAGGGAGGTAAGAAAAACAAGAAAACAGTTTCAATCCTTAATTGTAGGTGTACAACATCTAAAGTAAATCAGCATAAGAGGGTGTAATGGGAGGTAAACCAAAATAAACCTTTGAGAAGTATCCTTTTGGAGCTTGATTTCATCTCAGGGCAGTTTCGGCCATATGGTCAGTTTCTTATTTCCTCTACAAACCTCAGGAATTGATGATTATCAGTTCCCAAGTTAACAGCTAACTGAAATGTTCTGCTTGGTCTTAGTTACCCCAAAGATGGCCATTCTCTGGCTAAGGTCCCTTTCATACAGAACCATTTGGATATTAGAGTGCTGGAAATGAGGCTGATCTGACAGATTAGGATTCTTTTGATTACTGTAATAAACGGGGATAAAGAGCACAATAAGATTAGTCCTAATGGATTCAAGGCAGTGTGGGCAAGGCAGTGTGAGTGTTTGTAGATAGGGAGGAGTGGGTTTCTGGGGCTACAGATACACTGAGTTGTATCTTCATTTTACCATCTTGCAGTAGCTCTTTTAAGAATACAAAGTGAACATGTTCATATTTTTTGCTTGTCCTTAATAGCCAGGAATATAAATAACATTTTTCAAGTATCACTTTGAGATGTAATTTAACACATTATATTTGTTCTTTTTAGAATGGACAACATATTGTGGCAGGAAAAGCTTTGGAATATTTAGCTCAACATTCAGACGATCCACAACAAGTTCTTACAGCTTTAAAGTAAGTAATCCCCATCCTGTGGAAGTGAATAGATTTCCTCTGCTCATGTTACTCTTGGTCTATAAACTTTGCCAAAATAGTGCCAATGAGATCAATGTCTACTATGACAACTATTAACCCAGATGTTCAAAGTAAAATAAAGAGAGCAGCTGAACCTGATCTTCCCCTTCTCTCTTTTCTAGGAAGGAAAATGTTTTGTCGAAAGGTTACTTTTACATACAGTAGTGAGGCAGAGGAGGGTGAGATTGGGATATAATAACTGCTAATGGTGTGACTGAGAAAATCACTGTGAAAAATGGGAAACCAGAAAGGTTCTAGAGTGGTTTTCCTGTTGTTCAACGACTCTTGAGGTCACACTTCTGAAGGGAAATGGATACAAAGTATTAAAAGTCAGGAGTCTTGAGATACTTGCATGCCTTCAGTCAGCTAAATGTCTAAAATCATTCAGGACAGATAGTATTTTTTTAAAAAGCTTTTTAGGGTTTGAAAGTTTACCAACTACCTCATTTTGTCAGTTTGTCATGCTGTCAGATCCCTCAAAGAATAGTATTCCTAGTTTATGTGGGACCCAAAGGCCAGTTCCAGGTTCCTTTATAGAAAGAAAAATATAAAGAAAAATAAATATAAAGACTTATACACCACCCCTGATGTTCTTTTTTTTTTTTTCTTTTCTTTTTCCGGCTGGCTATTACATGGATCCAAACCCATGACTTTAGTGTTTTAAGGCTGTGCTATAACCAACTGAGCTATTTGGCCAGCCCCATACCTGATGTTCTAGCAGGTCATTTTGGGCAATGATATGAACTGTGGAACCATTTAAGAATTTTGTTATAAGCATCATTTTTGTTTTAAAATTCTTTTATTAAAATCCTTCAAAATTACAAAATTGGTATGTTTTCATTGCAACCATTAAAACAATACAAATATCTATAAATAAAATAAGATTAATCTTCCCCTTACCCTCTTTTTTTCACTTCTGCCTCCTGGGGTAATCGATGTTAATAACTTGGTTTATATTCTTTTGCATGTTTCTTCCTAACAATCACTTCCTATTACTTTATCATACAGGTGTTTGTTTCGTCTTGTTCTTCCAAAAGTTTCTCAAATGCCGGAATCTGAAAATAAGTAAGTTATTTCAACAGAAGTGAAGTATTCGCCATTAGAAAAATTATAGTAATTTTCAATACAAACCTTATATTGAGAGATGTTCGGCGTAGTGGGTAATATCAGTATAGGCTTTGGGGCTAGTCTTCCTGGGTTCATATCCTGGATGTGCTACTTATTAGATGTGTAACCTTCGGCAAGTTTCTTAACTTCTCTGGGCTCAAGTTTCCCCATCTGTAGGATGGGAATAATATTAGTACCTACTTCATTGGATTGCTGTGATGACTTGATGAGTTAATACATGTAAAAGGTTAAAGATTCATGTGACCTGAAGAGAAACCAGAGTATAAGTCAATACATGGAAAACACTTAGAGTGGTAGGCACTTAATAAGCCCTCAGTAATGTTATCTGTGATCTAATTATGATGTTGCATATGTTTCTCCTTTTCTTAACAGGAGACTCAAATATAGACATATCTCTTACTTTCCCACAGAACATATATATTGGATGTTTTGTTGCTTCTTTTAAGCTCAGCAGGGAGTGTTCAAATTTGTTTCTACTCACAGTTTCTATGGCATAAGATACCAAGAACTTAATAATTCATGGAAGAATTTGGCCACCAATTTTTTGTTCACAAAAACTCACTACCTCCTGATGATTTGAAAGAAAACTCTATTCGAGGTCTTGATTAGGGATTACTTTCAGAGAATTATCACCCATCTCTGCATTCTCTGCGTGGACAAGAACTCAGTAATAGTGTATCTCTACTTCACTTTTGCTTTATATATTTGCAACTGGAGGCAATATATTTTTTCAACTAAATTCTTTGGGAAGTATCAGTGACTGAGATAACATTTGACAGATGATATAACTTTCTTTTTCGTAATACAAATTTTACCCAAACACATATGATAAGTTTTGCCTTTTCCTTCCAGGTGCTATGAATCCATGAACAAATATTTGATGATATTAAGAAATTATTAACTTTTAGGTGTGATAATGGTAGTGTGGTTATGGTTGTTTTTGTTTTGTTTTGTTTTTTAAGATTCTTTATCTCTTAGAGACACATTTTGAAATGTGTGGATGAAATGAAATGATGGCTGGAATTTGCTTCAAAATAATACAGGAGGGGAAGAAGTGGGGGAGAATGAAGTAAGATTGATGATGAGTTAATAATTATTAAAGTTGGGTAATGGTACATTGGGACTCATTATACTCATCTGTTAACATTTGAACATCTTTGAAATTTTCAACAATAAGGGGCCGGCCTGGTGGCGCACTGCTGCAGTGCGCCGCTTGGGAGCACGGCGGCGCTCCCGCCAAGGGTTCGGATCCCACATACAGACCGGCCGCTCGCTGGCTGAGTGAGGTGCGGGTGCAACACCGAGGGTTGCGATCCCGTTGCCGGTCCCGGTCCGGTACGGGCGCGACACTGAGGGTTGCGATCCGTTGCCGGTCACGAAAAAAGACAAAAAGGAAAAAAAAAAAAAGAAATTTTCAACAATAAAAAGTTTCTAAAAAAGGAAACTCAAAGACCAAACCCTGATAGCTACTAAGATTGTAAGAGCTCCTTGAGGACTGGGACTGTTTGTATTTATCCTTGTATCTCTGGAACCTAGGACAGTATCTGACACATAATTGCCACTCAACTTATTTAGATGACTGAATATCAGTTCTTTATAAGATCTTCAGCTCCGGACTTAATGATATTTCATATTCCATGTAATTGTGACATACAGTCAAACCCCATTCATTAAAACCAATTTGGAAATAGGGTAAGGGAGGGAATCCTGTTTGAAATGATAAATTAGAGAACATTTAAAAAATATAGCTTTATTATTTTCAAGTAAATGTAATAGAGAAAACCTAGCAGTGATTTCAGGTAGAGGTCAGGACCTGATTTAGATTAACTTGTAAAATTTTTTGGAAAGTGCCTAATTCAATGAGAAGAGTCAAGAGAATTGAATTTTAGTTTCAGCTGTTTCAGTAACTTCTGGTTTATCTTAGGCAGTGGCAACTTCTTTAACTTCTAAGCTCTGTTTTCCTCATCTGTAAAATTTTCAAAGCTGGACTGGTTAACTTTCTTTTCTTTTGGCGTGTGGCTGGTAGGGGAATTGGACTGGTTGATTTTTAAAGTTCGTTTCCATTCTAAAATTCTTTTTTTTTTTTTTCCTTTTTTTTTTGTCTTTTTTTGTGTCCGGCAACGGATCGCAACCCTCAGTGTCGCGCCCGTACCGGACCAGGCCGGCAACGGGATCGTAACCCTCGGTGTTGCGCCCGCACCTTGCTCAGCCAGTGAGCGGGAACCGGTCTGTATGTGGGATCCGAACCCTCAGCGGGAGCGCCACCGTACTCTCAAGCGGCGCACTGTAGCAGTGTGCCACCGGGCCGGCCCCCCCATTCTAAAATTCTTATGGTTTTCGATTAGCAGTATCTACCTAAGTACTAACAACTCATGCTAAATTTTTAAAAAGCAGTTTGTCTTTTAAATAGATTATACATCCCTTTCCATGTCTTCATTCTTATTTGTACTATGTATTTGCATTAATAGGCCCTTCCTAGATTATTTTATATAGAGTCACACTATACAGATACAATAACAGCATTTTTTCTGTCACACACATCTGCCAAGATGTGAACTACTGCTGAATTATCCAATAAATACACTCCAACAGAGCATCCGTAGTCTTTATCTGCCTATTTTTTAAAATTGAAACATAATCAATTATACATATCTGTGGAATACAGCATTGAATATCAATACCTGTGTGCAATATATGATGGTCAAATCAGGGTATATCTGCCTATTTAGCCTCACAGGCCAGGCCTATATTATGGGTCATATACCTTCTTAGAAAACTGAAATATCAGGATTATACTACTATTCACAGTTATAGCCACAGCATTTATATAGGCCGTGTATTACCATGAGGACAGATATCTTTCTGAGGAGCAACAGTAATTACAAATTTACTATCAGCTATCACAAGCCCATATATTGGCACAAGCCCAGTAGAATGAATCTAAGGGCCATTTTCAGTTTATAAAACTACACTCACATGCTTCTTTGCCTTTCACTTTGTCTTACTATTTATTGTTTCAGCTTTAGTCATTGTTCACCTTTTATTTCTACATGAGACAGGATCCAACAACCCATCAGCAATCTCATCCAACTCAGATAAAATTCTGTTTCATCCTTATTACACAATTAAGGATATCTTCCTAGTATTACTCCTATTTTCCCCTGATCTTTTAGGAGACCCAGACAATTACCTCACAGCAAATCCCCTTAACACACCACCCCATATTAAACCAGGGTGGTATTTCTTATTTGCCTATGCAGTTCTATGATCTATTCCTAATAAACTAGGAGGTGTCTTAGCCCTTGTCCTGTCCATACTAATCCTAGCAATCTTCCCCATACTTCAACCATCTAAACAACAAATCATAACATTCCGACTACTAAGTCAACGCTTGTTTTGAATCTTAGTTTCTGACCTCCTCACACTTACATGAATTGGAGGCCCAGACAAATAGCATCAATCCTTTAATTCTTCATTATTCTCATCTTTATACCTCTTACAAGCATAATCGAGAATAAACTCCTTAAATGAAGAGTCTTTATAGTATAGCATATTTTGGTCTCGTAAACCAAAAATAGAGAATAACATCTCTGAAGGACAGTCAAGGAAGAAGCCCCACCATCAGCACCCAAAGCTGAAATTCTACTTAAACTATTCCCTGATTTTTGCTACTTGAAAGCAAAATAATTTTTAAGTGCTATGTCAGTATTGAAAGAATGTGAATTTATAAACATCCTATGTCCATCATGCATTAAGTGGCTTGCCCATTAATAATGTACTCGTACAGCATATGCTATATCATGCATAGTTGTATTAGTCCATTTTTGTTGCTTATAACAAAATACACGGAACTGGGTAATTTGTAAGAAAACAAAATTTATTGCTTACAGTTTTGGAGGCTGGGAAGTCCAAAGTCCAGGGAACACATCTGGTGAGGGTCTTGGTGGTGGTGACAGTGACCCAGGGGTCTTACATGGTAGAAAATGGTGAAGAGAGAGAGATAGTTCCTCATACACCCCTTTTAAAGCCCTCAGAACCATGCCCATGTCCACTATTAAACCATCAACTTAATCACCTCTTCAAGGCCCCACCTTTCAATTACCATAATAGGATTTCCCGCCCTCAACAGTTACAGTGGGGATTCAATGAGGTTTGGGGGGCATCCAATCTAAAGCAATAGTATATATATATATATATATATATATATATATATATATATGTCTTGTACATGAAATTAAATACATCATGCATATAATCAGGTACATTAAACTGTATAAAGTGCATAAGACATTAGATGGTCATTGTACATTAAAGCATTCAACCGTGAATATTCTTGGCTTAGTTAAATCCTTAGCATATATACAACATACTATTATGGGTCATACATAGCACATTAAGTCAAATCAATTCTTGACAACCTACATGTCATCTCCAATAGCAGTATGTTTATCACCAAGCTTCATGAAATCAGCAACCCACTTGAGAAGTGTTCCCCTCCTTTCTCTGGGCCCATAACACTTGGGGTTTCTAATGTGAAAGTATACCTGTCATCTGGTTCTTACTTCAGGGCCATAAAATTAAGATCACTCACTTGTTCTTCTTACATAAGACATCTTGATGAACTAATGACTAATTAGCCCATGATCACACATAACTGTGGTGTCATGCATTTTGGTGGGTTTTTTTTTTTTTTTGGCAGCTGGCCTGTATGGGGATCCAAACATGTGACCTTGGTGTTATAAGGCTGCACTCTAACCAGCTGAGCTAACTGGCCAGCCTGGTGCATTTGGTATTTAATTTGGGGAAATGCTGTGACTCAGCTTGGCTGGCGAAGCCTTGATGCAGTCAAGCATATTGTAGCTGGACTTATAAATCAATATTCTTTATTAACATAACCACCATAAGGTGCTAATTGATTCATGCTTGATGGACATTAGCAATAAATGACACACGTACACACAGCTTAATTGAAGAGGGCCACGAAGCATGCACACACCACCTGTCACCCTCCTCAAATATTATCAATATCTACGATTCTTTCTAGACTAATATATATATATGAGGAGATAAATCCAAACAGGGTTAGCGTGCTGGAAGGTGTGCTTGGATAAATCAAAGAGTAGCTTAATTTAAAACATCTGGCTTACACCCGGAAAATTTCATACTGACAGACCACTTTGAACTAAAAGTAGCCCAAATTTAATTACACATAGGAAGCAACCCTAATTAAATCAAAACATTTATTTATAAACAAGAAGTATAGGAGATATAAATTTATTTCAGGTGCTATAGAAAAAGTACCACAAGGGAAAGATGAAAGAATAATTTCATGTACTAAAGAGCAAAGTTTTCCCCTTGTACCTTTTGCATAATGAGTTAACTAGAACAGTTTCATAAAGAGAACTTCAGCCAAAAATCCCAAAACCAGACAAGCTACTTGAGGACAGTTACAAGAACAAACTCGTCTATGTTGCAAAATAGTGAAGAAGATCCATGAGTAGAGGAAAAAGCCAGTCAAGCCTAAGTTTTAATCATTTAAAGGTTATAGTATGCTCCAAGGTCACCCCAATCAAAATTTTTAGCTCATAAAATTGTGATTATTTCCTGTAATTATGTTTTAAGTTATTTTATTTGAGTTAAATAATTGAAGCTCCATAGGGTCTTATCTTATTTTAATATCCTCACCTCTTCACAGGGAAGTCAATTTCACTGATTGAAAGTAAGCAACAGTTAAACCCTCATGTAGCCATTCATACAATAGAATTTTAGTTCAACTTTATATTTCCCTAAAGAAGATTCTACTCCTAATGTAAATTTAAATGTTACTCTAAAGAGGGACAGCTCTTTAAATGTAGGAAGCCTTTCACAGAGAGTAAATTAATTATTCACAGTTGGCCTAAGAGCAGCCACCAGTTAAGAAAGCGTTCAAGCTCAACAACCCCAATAATTTAATTTCAAACATCAATATAAATGCCTAACATCTGACTAGATTAATCTATTTATATGAATAGAAGAAATACTGTTAATATGAGTAACAAGAAATAGATTCTTCTTGCATAAGCTTTTATCAGACCGGATGCCTGCTTATAGTAAACAATAAGATAAAACAAAATTAATTAATTAACTGCTTATCCTTGCAATTAGTAATCCAACACAGGCATGCACATAAGGAAAGACCAAAAAATGTAAAGGGAACTTGGCAAGTATTAACACACACCCCCG
>NW_007728264.1:265881-294902 GCF_000696425.1 Galeopterus variegatus | reverse complement strand
TTACCAAAAACATCACTTCTAGCATTCTAAGTATTACAGGCACTTCCTGCCACTGACATATGTTCAGTGGCCACGGTATCCTCACTGTACAAAAGTAGCATAGTCAGTTGTTCCCTAAATAGGGATTTGTATGAATGGCTACATGAGGGTTTAACTGTTGCTTACTTTCAATCAGTGAAATTGACTTCCCTGTGAAGAGGTGAGGATATTAAAATAAGATAAGACCCTATGGAGCTTCAATTATTTAACTCAAATAAGATAACTTAAAACCTAATTACAGGAAATAATACACAATTTTATGAGCTAAAAATTTTGACTGGGGTGACCTTGGAGCATACTACAATTTTCAGATGATTAAAACTTAGACTAGACCAGTCAAAGTAATGATATCATTAATTGACCCAAATAATTTGATCAACGGAACAAGTTACCCTAGGGATAACAGCTCAATTCTCTTCTAGAGTTCATATTGACAATAGAGTTTGCAACCTCGATGTTGGATGGGGTAATGGTTTATTTTTTCAACAATTAAGTCCTACATGATCCCCAAAATAAATAAATAAATAAAATCCTACATGATCTGAGTTCAGATTGGAGCAATGCAGGTCAGTTTCTATCTTTCAATATTTCTTCCAGTACGAAAGGACAAGAGAAATAAGATCCACTTTAAAAATAGCGCCTTCGGGGCCTGCCCGGTGGCGCACTGGATAAGTGCGCCGCTTGGGAAGCGCGGTGGCGCTCCCGCCCCAGGGTTCGGATCCCACATACAGACCGGTTCCGCTCACTGGCTGAGCGAGGCGTGGGAGCAACGCCGAGGTTTGCAATCCCGTTGCCGGTCCCCGGTCCGGTACGGGGGCGACACTGAGGGTTGCGATCCGTTGCCGGACACGGAAAAAAGACAAAAGACAAAAAAAAAAAAAATAGCGCCTTCAGTTTAATAGATGATATAATCTAAATTTAGTACTTTATTTCATGCCCCATCCAAGAACAAGGTTTGTTAAAATGGTAGAGCCTGGTAATTGCATAAAACTTAAAACTTTATAATCAGAGGTTCAGCTCCTTAACAATCATACTTATAATCTTCTACTTATAATACCCACTATTTTTGCATAGCATTTTTCACTCCTGTAGAATGAAAAACACTGGGCTACATACAATTCTTTAAAGGACCTAACATTGTTGGCCCCTACGGCCTTTTTCAACCTTTTGCCAATGCAATAAAATTACTTATTAAAGAACCATTGCAACCATTAACATCTTCTATTCTCCTATATATCATTGCACCTACCCTTGCCCTCACTTTAGCACTTACCATATACCCTTGAATCCCATTACCAATACCACACTGGCTAATCAATATAAATATAGAAATGTTATTTATTCTAGGCACATCAGGTTTAGCTGTATATTTAATTCTTTGATCAGGATGAGCATCAAACTAAAAATACACATTAATTGGTGCTCTACACAGTAGCCTAAACAATCAATCTCACATGAAGTTACTCTAGCTATTATCCTACTATCAGCCCTATTAATAAATGGGTTCTATACATTATCAAGTCTAATTATTACCCAAGAATTCATATTATTGCTTCTTCCATCATGACCCTTAGGCATAATATGATTCATTTCAACATTAGCAGAAACTAATTGAACCCCATTTGACCTAACAGAGTATGAATCAGAACTTGTATCAGGCTTTAATGTTGAATATGCTGCAGATCCATTTGCCCTATTTTTCATAGCTGAATACACTTATATTGTTATAATAAGTGCCTTAACCACTGTCATTTTCCTATGGGCACTCCACAACATCTTTACACTAGAAATTTTCACAATTTCATCGCCAAAACACTTCTAACAATTCTATTTCTGTGAATCTGAGTATCCTACCCATGGTTCCAATATAACCAACTAATACATCTTCAATGAAAATATTTCTTCCCACTAACTTTATGCATATGACATATCTACATAACTATCCTATTATCAAATATTCCACCACAAATATAAGGAATATGTCTGACAAAAGAGTTACTTTGGTAGAGTAAATAATAGAGGTTTAAATACTCTTATTTCTAGAATTATAGGAATCAAACCTACTCTAAAGAATTCAAAAATCTACGTACTACCTATTACACCATATGCTGTAGTAATGTCAGCTAAATAAGCTATTGGGCATGTACCCCCAAAATGTTGGTTTATACCCTTCCTGTACTAATTAACTCCAGATATTTTTCATAATTCTCTTTACAGGAACAATACTTAACAATATTTGGCTTACACTGACAAATAACTTGGGTAGGACTAGAGATAAATGTATTAGCTGTTATCCCTATTTTAATTAAAAAAAGCAAACCCATGATCAACAGAAGCAGCTACCAAATATTTAACACAAGCATCCACATCCATGCTTTTAATAATGCTATTATCATGAATATAATGAATTCAGGACAATGAACAGCTACAAACATAAGCAATTAACAGCAATTATATTAGTCACAATAGCACTAATCATGAAACTTGGACTCTCCCCCTTTCACTTCTGAGTCCCAGAAGTGAAACAAGGAGTTTCATTAATATCAGGCATAATTCTATTAACATGGTAAAAACTAGTGCCAATTTAAGTTGTATTCTCCATATCATCAGTTGATGTAAATATTATTTTAACAATTGCTATTTAATCTATTCTGGTAGGAGGCTGAGGAGGACTTAATCAAACATAATTATAAAAAATCCTAGCCTGTTCATCAATCGCAGCTACTATAGAATAAATAATAGCTATGTTCACTTACAATCCCCCCATCATGATGTTAAATCTACTAGTTACTTACTATATTTCCAACAACTAATAACATAAAAACAAAATGACAGAGAATACAAAACAAGTGTTATTTTTACCAATGCTCGTAATTGCTATCAATACACTCTCCCACTGTCATCAATATCATTGATCCTAAAGTAGGAATTTAGGAATCAAGGGCTTTCAAAGCCCCAAATAAGTATCCTTTTACTTAATTTCTGATTTTAAGGACTGCAAAACTATCTCATATCAACTGAATGCAAATCAATCACTTTAATTAAGCTACATCCTTGCTAGATTGGTGGGCCCCAACCCTATGAAAATTTAATTAACAGCTAAAAACCATTGACGGGGAAAAAAGGCAGGAGAAGCCCTGGCAGAATTGAAGCTGCTCCTTTGAGTTTACAATTTAATATGATTAATCACCTCGAGGCTTGGTAAAACTAGGATTCAACCTCTGTTTAGATTTACAGTCTAATGCTTACTCAGCCATTTTGCCTTTTCTCTTTTAGCTCATACCTTATACCTGTGTTAATCAATTGATTATTCTCAACAAATCCTAAAGATATTAGCACATTATACTTATTATTTGGTGCTCGAGATGGTATAGTAGGAACTGCTCTAAATCTTCTAATCCTAGCTGAGTTCGGTCAGCCTGGGGCTCTCTTAGGTGATGACCAAATCTATAATGTTATTGTAGCCATGCATGCATTTGTAATAATCTTTTAAATAGTAATACCCGTTATAATTGGAGGATTCGACAACTGATTAGTTCCACTGATAATCGGAGCTGCAGACAATAATATAAGCTTCTGACTTCTTCCCCCACCTTTTGTGCTTCTGCTTGCTTCCTCAATGGTGGAAGCTGGCACTGGAACTGTACAGACCATTTATCCACCTTTTGCCAGAAATCTTGCACATGCCAGAGCCTCTGTAGGTCTTGCAATTTTTTCCCTACATCTGGCAGGTGTTTCTTCTATCTTAGGGGATATTAATTTTATTAGTACAATTATTAATATGAAACCTCCAGCTCTATCTCAATGTCAAACACCATTACTCATATGATCAGTATTAATTACAGCTGTACTCTTACTTCTCTCCCCGTTTTAGCAGCCGTCATCACTGTACTATTAACAGACCTCACCTTAATACCACAGTTTTTGACCCAGCAGGGGAAGGAAACCCCATCTTACAGCAATACCTATTTTGATTTTTTGGTCATCCAGAAGACTATATTCTTATCTTACCTGGCTTTGGGCTAATTTCACATATCGCGACTTACTATTCTGGTTAAAAAGAACCATTTGAGGGCCGACCCGGTGGCGCACTGGAGAGTGCCCTGCTTGGGAGCGCGGCGGCGCTCCCGCCGAGGGTTCGGATCCCATGTGGAGACCAGTTCCCGCTCAGTGGCTGAGTGTGGTGCAGGCGCAACACCGAGGGTTGCGATCCCGTTGCCGGTCAGTAAAAAAGACAAAAAGACAAAAAAAAAAAAAGAACCATTTGATTATACAGGAATAGTGTGAGCTATAACATCAATTGGTTTCCTAGGTTTTACTATATGAGCCCATCATATGTTTACAGTAGGAATAGATGTTGATACTCAAGCATATTTCACATCAGCCACTGTAATTATTGCTATTCCTACAGGAGTAAAAGTATTCAGCTGATTAGCAACACTACGTGGAGGCAATATGAAATGATCTGCAGCCATATTATGGGCTTTAGGCTTCATCTTTCTATTTACTGTTGGAGACCTAACAGGAATTGCATTAGCTAATTCATTACTAGATATTGTCCTCCACGATACGTGTTATGTTGTAGCACGCTTCCACTGTGTACTATTAGTAGGAGTAGGTTTTGCCATTATAGGGGGTTTTGTCCACTGATTCCCATTACTCTCAGGTTATACACTTAACTAAACCTAAGCTAAAATTCACTTCACAATATTTGTAGTTGTAAATTTAATGTTTTTTCCACATTTCCTTGGTCTGTCAGGAATACCATGGTGAAACTCTGATTACCCCGATGCATATACTACATGACACACTGTATCATCTATAGGATCTTTTATATCATTAACAGCAGTAATGTTAATAATTTTTATGATCTAAGAAGGCTTTGCCTCAAAACGGGAAGTCTCAGAAGTAGAACTTCCCACTACAAACCTTGAATGACTATACGGCTGCCCTCTACCATATTACACATTTGAGGAGCCCACCTATGTGGAAACTTAGGACAAGAAAGGAAGGAATTGAACCCCGCAAAACTGGTCTTGAGCCAGCCCCATAACCATTATGACTTTCTCAACAAGGAAGATATTAGTAAAAACATTACATAACTTTGTCAAAGTTAATTTATAGGTTAGAGTCCTTTATTTATATCTTTATGGAATTCCCATTTCAGTTAGGTCTCCAAGATGCTACCACACCAATTATAGAACACCTACATTTCCACGACCATACTTTAATAATTGTATTCTTGATTAGCTCTTTAGTCCTCTACATCATCTCTCTAATAATGTCAACTAAATTAACTTATATAAGTACTATAGATGCTAAAGAAGTGGAGACAGTAGGGACTATTCTGCCCACTATTATCTTAATCCTAATTGCACTACCTTTTCTACAAATCTTATGTATAATAGATGAAATCAATAACCCTTCTCTGACTGTTAAAACTATAGGCCACCAGTAATATTAAACCTACAAATATACAGACTATGAAGACCTAAATTTTGACTCCTATATGATCCCCACTACAGATCTTAAGCCAGGAGAACTTTGACTGCTATAAGTCAACAACCCAGTAGTTCTCCCAATAGAAATATCAATTTGCATATTGATTACATCTGCAAATGTATTATATTCATGAGCCATTCCATCACCAGGCTTAAAAACAGATGCAATCCCAGGATGCCTAAATCAAGCAACCCGAATATCTACATGGCCAGGCTTATACTATGGTTGATGCTCAAAGATTTGTGGTTCAAATCACAGTTTTATACCTATTATACTTGAGCTAGTCCCACTTAAACATTTCGAAAACTGATCAACATCAATATTATAATGTCATTGTGAAACTAAATAGCATTAATCTTTTATTTTTTTTAATGTTTATACTATTTTATTATATGCTGCTGCCAGTGTATATAAAATAATTACCCTTGTGAAACAGAAATTCATGAAAATTCAGAGAGGTAGATGTTAAGGACTGACAAAAGTAGAGGTTTGTATATTATGGCACATGTGTTATAGGGATAAGCTTTTGTACAGGCTTCAAATTTAGCTCTCTTTTGAATATTCACTGGTTCATGAGAAGTAGTTTTAGAAACCTTTGAAGATTCATTTTACTACAAAAAGGGACAGACTTTCTGAGGTCTGAAGGGATCTGTACTTAAAGACACTCCAGTCAGCAGGGGGTCATGTTGAGCATTCTGCAGACAGAATTGTTTCAAGTCTGCAGCTGCCTGGGAAGCCTTCACGTGGTTGAGCCCAGCCTCCAGCCAGAGCTGCTGAACCACTTTCTTCATAGCAGCGATGCTGGAGGAACCAGACACGGTGTATGCTAGAGCTGGGCCAGTTTTCAGCATTAATCTTTTAAGTTGAAGAATGAAAGCACTAATCTTTCCACAATGAAATGCCACAACTAGATACATCAACATGATTTATCATTTTATAATTTTAACACTCTTTATCTTATTCCAATTATAAGTTTCAAAATACATTTATTCTCCTCACCAAAAAGTATTGAAATATGAAAACACGAGAAACCCCTTGAGAAATGAATGAAAATTTATTTTCCTCTTTCTTTTCATAATAGGATTACCTATTCTTATACTAATTATTTTATTTTCAAATATATTATTTCTCTCTCCTTCCTGCCTAATTAATAGTTGGTGGAGCTCATTACAACCATGATTAATTCAACCTGTGTTAAAACAAATGATGATGGCACATAATATTAAGGGATGAACATGATCACTGATATTGATTTCACTCATTCTATTTATTGGCTGTCCTTTTTTTTTTTTTTTGGTGGCTAGCTAGTATGGGGATCCAAACCCTTGACTTTGGTATTATCAGCACCATATTCTCCCAAGTGAGCTAACCAGCCAGCCCCCAGCTCTACAAATTTACAGACTACTGCCTTGTTCATTTACACCAACTACTCAATTATCTTTAAATTTAGGAATAGCTATTCCACTGTGAGCCAGAGCAGTTGTAGTGGATTGAGTTATGTCCCCCCAAAACTCATTGAAGCTTGAATTGTGTCTTCCAAGTTTTATGTATTAGAAACAACCCCCACCGTGACTATTAGGAGGGTGGGAAGTCCTATTATAGTAATTGAAAGGTGGAGCCTTGAAGAGGTGATTGGATTGTAGGACTGTGCAGTAGTGAATGGATTAAAAATGGGGATCAGGGGCGTGGTTCTGAGGGCTTTAAAAGAAGAGGAGAGTCTGTCTTGCTCTCTCTGTTTCCACCATCTTGCAGTGGGAGACCCCTGGGTCACTGTCACCACCACCAGATAGGCTTTGGACTTCTCGGCCCCAGAAACTGTAAGCAATAAGTTTCATTTTTCTTTATAAATCACCCAGTTTCAGGTATTTTGTTATAAGTAGCAAAATGGACTAATACAGCAGTAATTACTGGTTTTTGCTACAAAAGTATCCCTAGCACACTTCTTACCACAAGGAACACCTGTCCCACTTATCCCATTTTTAGTAATCATCGAAACTATTATTAATCTCTTTATTCAACCCATGGCCTTAGCTGTTTACAGCTGGCCATTCATTTATACATCTTAGTGGAGGGGTTACATAGATGTTTTTAACATCTATGAGTTTTACAACAGTCTCAGTTACATTTATTATTCTAGTTTTACTTACTATTTTTGAATTTGCTGTAGCCCTAGTCCAAGCTTATGTGTTTATACTTTTAGTCTTTACCTACATGATAATACCTAATGACCCACCATACTTATGCATATTATACAGTAAACCCTACCCCCTGACCACTCACAGTAGCATTATCAGCCCTGTTAATGACATCTGGTCTAGTAATGTGATTCCACTTTAATTTAAGCATCTTATTAACCCTAGGCCTTTTAACTAATATATTAACAGTATATCAATGATGATAAGATGTAATCCAAGAGAGCACATTCCAAGGTCACACCAGACAACTACTGTTAACAAAAAAAAGGCCTACACTATGGAATATTTTATACAGAAGTCTTAATATAGAAGACAGAATAATAATACAGAATATTATATATTATATTCTTAATAATAATACAGAAGTCTTTTTCTTTGCAGGCTTTTTTTTGAGCCTTCTACCATTCAAGCTTAGCCCCAACCCCAGAATTAAGGGGTTGTTGACCACCAACAGGCATTAATCCACTAAATCTTCTAGAAGTTCCACTGCTTAATATATCAGTACTGTTAGCTTCAAGAGTATCAATTACTTGAGCCCACTGCAGCCTAATAGAAGGAAATCACAAACATATATTCCAAGCTGTCTTTATAACAGTTTTATTAGGCATTTATTTTACATTATTACAAGCCTCAGAATATTTTGAAACATCTTTTACTGTTTCTGATGGTGTATATGGCTCAACATTCTTCATGGCAACAGGTTCATGGTCTACATGTAATTATTGGTTCCACTTTCCTCACGGTTTGTTTCCTACATCAAGTAAAGTTTCACTTTGTATCCAATCATTACTTCGGCTTTGAAGCAGCAACATAATATTGACATTTTGTAGACATAGTATGACTATTCCTATATGTTTCTATTTATTGATGAGCATCTTATTCTTTTAGTGTTAATTAGTACAATTGACTTCCAATCAATTAGTTCTGGTCATAATCTGGAGAAGAATAATTAAGCTAATACTAACAATATCAATTAGTACATTATTGGCACTTCTACTTGTAGTTGTTGCCTTCTGGTTACCTCAATTAAATGTTTATACAGAAAAATCAAGCCCCTATGAATGCGGATTTGACCCAATAGGATCTGCACACCTACCATTTTCCACAAAATTCTTGCTAGCAGCTATTACATTTCTATTATTTGACCTAGAAATTGCCCTCCTGTTAGCATCACTATGGACATCCCAAACAAGTAACCTTAAATTTATGCTTACTATAGCATTAATTTTAATTTCTATTTTAGCTCTGGGTTTAGCATATGAATGAATCCAAAAAGGACTAGAATGAATCTAATATGGTAATTAGTTGAACTTAAATGAGTTTGACTCATTAAATTATATCTCATAATTACCAACATGCCTTCAATTTACATCAACATCTTAGCCTATATTACATTTCTTACAGGATTACTAATATATCGATCCCACTTGATATCCTCACTACTATGTTTAGAAGGCATAATGTTATCACTATTCACATTGGGCACTCTCATAATCCTAAATATACATTTTACCCTAATCCTAAATATACATTTTACCCTATCTACTATAATTCCTATTATTTTATTAGTATTTGCAGCCTGCAAAGCTGTGGTAGACCTAGCATTACTAGTAATAGTACTAGTAGTGCTAGTGTCAGTAGTGTTGATACTTATGGTTTAGATTATGTACAAAACCTTAACCTCTTCCAGTGTTAAAAATGATCATTCAACAATTATACCAGTTACATGATATTCTAGTAAAAATATAATCTGAATTAACACAACTACCTATAGCCTACTAATTAGCTTCGTCACCCTATTTTTCATGAATCAGTACAATGACAACGCTTAAACCTTTCACTGAATTTCTTCTCTGATCCACTATCAGCTCCCCTGGCTACTTCCCCTAATAATTATAGCAAGTCAACACCATCTCTCCAAAGAATCTATTACATGAAAGAAACTATATATCCTAATACTGGTTTTCTTATTGATTTTTAAAATCAACATTCACTGCCATGTAACTAACTCTATTCTATATTTTATTTGAAGCAACATTAATTCCAACCTTAATTATCATTACTCGATGAGGTAGCCAGTCAGAATAGTTACAGGACTTTATTTTTTGCTTCATACACTTATCGGCTCCCTACCCCTGCTTGTAGCACTAATTTATATCCAGAACTCTACAGGTTGATTAAACTTTTTATTAACTTATCACTGAGCTCAAACATGTACATTTTCTTTTTTTTTTTTTTTCCTTTTTGTCTTTTTTACTGACCGGTAACGGGATCGCAACCCTCAGTGTTACGCCCGCACCGGGGACCGGCAACGGAATCGCAACCCTCAGTGTTGCGCCTGCACCGCGCTCAGCCAGTGAGCGGGAACTGGTCTCCACATGGGATCCAAACCCTCGGCGGGAGCGCCGCTGTGCTCCCAAGCAGCGCACTCTCCAGTGCACCACCGGGCCAGCCCAAACATGTACATTTTCATGATCTACAGGACTAATATGACTAGCATGTATAATAGCATTCATAGTAAAAATATCACTGTATGACCTCCACCTCTGATTACCAAAAGCTCACATAGAAGCCCCCGTTGCTGGATCTATAGTTCTTGCAGCGATACTATTAAAATTAAGAGATTGTGGCATAATATGAACTACTATTGATCCACTAACAAAATATAGTTTACCCTTTCCTTATATTATATTATCTTTTATTTATTTTTTTTTTGCAGCTGGAAGATACAGGGATCTGAACCCTTGACTCCTTATACTATCTCTATGAGGAATAATTATAACAAGCTCTAACTGCTTAAGCCAAACAGACTTAAAGTTGCTCATTGCCTATTCATCCATAAGTCATATAGCTGTAGTAATTGTAGCTATTCTTATTCAAACACTATGAAGTTTTTTTTTTTAAAGGACTGAACTTTTTTTTTTTTTTTTTTTTTTTGGTGGATGCCTGGTTCAGGGCTCTGAACCTGTGACCTTGGTGTTATAAGACTGCACTCTAACCAACTGAGCTATGTGGTCAGCCCACCATGAAGTTTCATAGGAGCCACAGCTCTAATAATTGCTCGTGGACTCACATCATCCCTACTTTTTTGTCTCACAAACTCTAATTACAAACGAATATATAGGCCTAAGAGCGTTAGCTCATGGACTACAAACCTGACTTCCTCTAATGGTAGCTTGATGGTTATTAGCTAGTTTAACTAACTTAGCTCCACCACCAACTGTCAACCTAATCAGAGAACTATTTGTAGTAATAGCATCTTTTTCATTATCAAATCTTATATTATCTTAATGGGGCTTGACATATTAATCACAGCTTTATATTCCCTACTTATATGAATTATAACACAACAGAGAATTTTCACATATCACATCAACAATATTAAACCATCCTTCACATGAGAAAATTGCCTAATATTTATACATCTTCTACCCCTATTACTTATATCACTCAGCCCCAGGATAATTCTGGGCTTCTCCTACTGTAAAATATAGTTTAAATAAGACATTAGATTGTGAATCTAATAAAAGAAGTTTTAAACCCCTTATTTACCGAGAAAGAATACAAGAACTGCTAACTCATGCTACCATATGTCAAAATTATGGCTTTCTTAACTTTTAAAGGATAATAGTAATTCATTGATCTTAGGAGCCAAAAAACTTGTGCAGCTTCAAGTAATGCATTTATTCTCCTCTTCAATAGCAATTCCATTCGTTATCTTAACTCTACCTATCATTCTTACCACTACCAGCCTTATACAAAGACACCTTCTACCCCCATTATGTAAAATCTTCAATCCAATATGCCTTCATAATTAGCCTAATCCCAACCCTAATATTTATTTGCTCCAGACAAGAGATAATGATTTCAAAGTGACACTGAGTTACCATACAAACTCTTAAATTAACACTTAGTTTTAAATTAGATTACTCCTCAGTAATTTTTATGCCAGTAGCACTTTTTATTACATGACCAGCCATAGAATTCTCTCTATGATACATGCACTCAGACCAGAACATTAACCAATTCTTCAAGTATTTGCTCATATTCCTTATTACCATATGCTGTAGATTGGATGCCCCCCTGTATTAGTCTGTTTCTGTTACTTATAAAAAAAATACCTGAAACTGGGTGATTTGTAAGAAAACAAAATTTACTGCTTACAGTTTCTGAGGCTGGGAAGTCCAAAGTCCAGGGAACACATCTGGTGAGAGCCTTGATGGTGGCAACAGAGACAGCAGAGTATCACATTGTGAAATGGTGGAGCAGAGAGAGAGAAAGACGGACTCTCCTCTTCTTTTAAAGCCCTCAGAACCACACCCCTGACCACCATTTATAATCCATTCACTACTGCACGGTCCTACAATCCAATCACCTCTTCAAGGCTCCACCTTTCAATTACCATAATAGGACTTCCCGCCCTCTTAACAGTCACAGTGGGGACTAAGTTTCTAATATATGAAACTTGGGGGACACAGTTCAAGCTTCAATGAGTTTGGGGGGACATAATTCAATCCACTACACCCCCCAACCTCATTGAAGCTTAAATCTACACTGTAACTATTGAAGGTGTCACTGTGGACTCCCCAGACTCTGAAACTGTAAGCAATAAATTTTGTTTTCTTATAAATCACCCAATTCCAGGTATTTCTGTTATAAGCAACAGAAATGGACTAATACAGAAAATTGGTACCAGAGAAGTGAAGTGTTGTTTACAACAAATACTTGAAAATGTGGAAACAACTTTGGAATTGGGTGTTGAGAAGAGACTGGAGGAATTTGGAGGAACAGGCTAGAAAAAGCCTAGATGCTGGTGAAAGTTTAGAAGACAAGAAGACCAGGGAAAGTTTGGAATGTTTTAGAGACTGGTTAAATGGTGGTGACCAGACTGCTGGCAGAAACATAGACTGTAAAGACCATTCTAAGGAGGAGGTCTCAGATGTAAATGAGAAGAGACTTATTGGAAACTGGGGCAAAGATCATCTTTGCCATGAACTGGCAAGGAACTTGGCTGCATTGTATCCATGCCCTAGGACTTTATGGAAGTTGGAACTTAAGAGTTGTCAATCTGAGTATTTGGCAGAAGAAATTTTTAAGCAGCAAAGCATTCAGGAAGCCTCATGGCTACTTGTAACAGCCTACACTGACTTCTGGTAGAAAAGGTGTGACATAAAGCCAGAATTTAAAAGGGAAGCAGAGCATAAAGATTTGGAAAGTTTGCAGCCTGGCTATATGGTAGAGAAGCAGAGAGCATTTTCAGGAGAAAAATCCAGTAGTGCTAAAAAGATTAGTGCAAAAGTCAGGGATTATCAAGAGAAGGGAAGAAAGGCCCTGAAGGCACTGCAGAAGCCTCTGGGGCCAGCCCTTCCATTTCAGGCCCAAAGGCCTAAGAAGACAGAATAGTCTTGGGGAACAGGCATGAGGCACCCTCCTCGGGCTCACTGCCCAGGGCCACCTCAGGAATCTGCTTCCTACACCAGCACCCTGGCCGCTTTGGCTGCTCCAGCTGTGGCTAAATTGGCCCCAGGTGTGGCTGGACCCGCAGCTTTGGAAAATACAAGCTGGAAGCCTTGGCAGCATTCACGTGGTGTTAAGTCTGCAAGCTCACGGAATACCAGAGCTGTGGAGGCTTGGGAACCTCCACCCTGATTTCAAAGGATGTATGGAAAAGCTTGGGGACCCAGGAAAAGATCTGTCACAGGGGCGGAGTCACCACAGACAGCCTTCACTAGAGCAGTGCCAAGTGGAAATGTGAGGGCAGAGTTGCAGCAGAAAAACCCCATCAGTGCCATGACTAGTGGAGCCGTGGGAGTGGGACCACCATGAAGACCCCAGAATCATGAAGCTACCAGCATGGAATGCCAGCCTGGGAGAGCTGAAGTGTGGCCTGAAACCAGGAAAGCCATAGGAGTGGTGCTGCCTGAGGACTTGGGGACCCAACCCCCACAGCAGCATGCAGAGGTTGCTGAACATGGAGTCAAAGTACATGATTCACCAGCTTTGAGATTTAATGCCTTCCCTGCTGGGTTTCGGACTTGTTTGGGACCTGTTACCCCTTTCTTTTGACCTATTTCTCCATTTTTGAATGGGAATATGTACCCTATGTTTGTCACACCATTGTATCTTGGAAGTAGATAACTTGTTTTGATTTCACAGATGGAACTTTGAACTTTGGACTTATGAGTTGAAACAAGTTAAAACTTTGAGGATGGAATGAATGTATTTGTATGTGAAAAGGACATGAATTTTGGGGATCATGGATGGAGTACTGTAGATTGGATGCCCCCCCCCAACCTCACTGAAACTCGGATCCTCACTGTAACTGTCGAGGGTGGGAAATCTTATTAGGGTGATTGAAAGGTGAATCCCTGAAGAGGTGATTAGATTGTAGGATCATGCCATTGTGAATGGATTGCTCACTTGGGAGAGTGCAGTGCTGATAACACCAAGGCCGTGGGTTCGGATCCCTATATAGGGATGGCCGGTTTGCTCACTTGGGAGAGCATGGTGCTGACACCACCAAGTCAAGGGTTAAGATCCCCTTACTGGTCATGTTTAAAAAAAAAAAAATCACCAAGTTCCAGGTATTTTATTATAAGCAACAGAAATGGACTAATATACCATATTAATTTTAGTCACCACTAACAACCTATTTCAACTCTTTATCCGATGGGAAGGAGTAGGCATTATATCATTTCTACTTATCGGATGATGATACAGCCAAACACTCGCAAAGACTGCAGCTCTTCCAGCAATCCTATATAACCGTATTGGGGATGTTGGATTTGTAATATCCATGGCATGATTCCTGATATTTAAACTCATGAGAATTTCAACAAGTATTCTTAATACCGATTTGAGTTTTCTCCCATTAATTGGACTGCTTTCAGTCCAATTTGGTAAATTTGCCCAATTTGGCTTACACCCATGACCACCCTCACTAATAGAAGGTCCAACACTCATTTCAGTCTTACTCCACTGTAGCACCATAATAGTAGCAGGTGTTTTCCTATTAATCTGATTCTACCCAGTAATAGAGAATAATAAAATAATCCAAACACTCAGACTATGCTTAGGTGCTATTACCACACTTTTTACAGCTATCTGCACCTTAACACAAAATGACATTAAAAAAGATTGTTGCATTTTCCACCTCAAGTAAACTAGGACTTATAATAGTTACTATTGGTATTAATCAACCACACCTAACATTTCTCCACATCTGCACTCACGCATTCTTTAAAGCTATGCTATTTTTATGCCCCGGATCTATTACTCATAACCTAAATGAGGAACAAGACATCCAAAAAATAGGTCTTTTTAAAGCTATGCCCTCTACATCATCTTCCCTAATTATTGGAAGTCTGGCACTAACAATTATACCATTCCTAACAGGATTTTATCCTAAAGATTTAATCATTGAGACCCTGAACACATCGTACACCAACACCTGAGCCCTATTGATCTCACTTATCGCCACCTCACTTACAGCTGTCTACAATACTCAAATTATCTTCTTTGTACTCTTAAGACAACCTCACTTAACTCTGGTTAACATTATTGAAAACCCTTTCCTAATTAATTAGATGCTTAACAATCGGCAGTATCTTTGCTGGATTTATTATTTCCAACAATATTACTCCCATAAACAGTCCCCAAATGACTATGCTACTTTACCTAAAACTTAGAGCTCTCGCTCTAACTATTTTAGGCTTTACTGTAGCACTGGAGCTAAACCTAAATACACAAAAACTCAAATTCATGTTTTCCTCATATCCACATAAATTTTATAACCTTTTAGGCTTCTTTCCAATAATTATTCATCACCTATCATCATATCTTAACTCTCTGCAAGTCAAAATACAGCCTCCCTAGTACTAGGCTTAATATGACTGGAAAAAGTAACTCCAAAAAGCATTTCCCATGTTCAAATAATAGCCTTGGTGACTATCTAGAGATAGTCAAAAAGATTTAATCAAGCTTTATTTCTTCTCCTTTCTTATCTCAGTCTTACTAGCAGAGCTATTATCTAGTTCCCATGAGTAATCTCAGTAACAGTAAAAATACTGACAAATAGAGATCAACCAGCTACTACCATTCAATATCCATAACGGTATAATGCAGCCACACCCATAGAATCTTCAAAAGAAGTCCTATTTCCTCACCTTCAAAAATTAATCACTTATATTTTTTAAATCAATAATTTCCATCTCATCATAATCCATTATTAATGAAATTATAAAGAATGCCATTATCAAACCGACAATAAGGCACCCCAAATCACACTAGAATGCCAAGTCTCAGGATATTCTTCTGTAGCCATTGCAGTAGTACATCCAAACACTACTCATATTCCTCCTAAATAAAGCAAAAACGTTATTAACCCTAAAAAAGACCTGCCCAAATTTATTACAGTAACACAACCAATGCCCCCTCTAATAAAAATCCTAAGCCCCCATAAATAGGTGAAGGTTTTGAAGGAGACCCTGGAAAACCAACAACAAAAATAATACTTAGTAAAAATACAGTATATGTCGTAATTCTCACATGGAATCTAACCATGACTAATGACATGAAAAACCATTGTTGTGTTTCAACTATAAGAACTTTAATGACCAACATTTGAAAATATTGTCCTCTCATTAAAATTATTAAACATTCATTCACTGGGCCAGCCCGGTGGCGCACTGCTACAGTGCACCGCTTGGGAGCGCGGTGGCGCTCCCGCCAAGGGTTCGGATCCCACATACAGACCGGTTCCCGCTCACTGGCTGAGCGAGGTGCGGGCGCAGCGCCGAGGGTTGTGATCCCATTGCCGGTCCTGGTCCCGGTCCGGTATGGGCGCGACACTGAGGGTTGCGATCCCTTGCCGGACACAAAAAAAAGACAAAAAAAGGAAAAAAAAACAAAAACAAAAAAACATTCATTCACTGATTTACCTGCACTATCAAATATCTCACCGTGATGATAAATAGTGAAGAAGTTAACTTTAGCTTAGCTGAAATTCAAATTAATAAAATTTACTGTAAGAAGTTACTTTACATAAACCAAGACTTCTAAGATTTGTCCCTGAGGAAGCTTCTACTTTTCCTGAAGCAGTGTCTTTATTATGTAATAGCAGAGTCCCTCCTGATAAAGCCAGTTTGATAGTATAATATACCCTACTTCCTGTAAACTTCCCTAGTTGCGTTTGCCAATACTTCCATATTTGTTCCTTTGTTTAAGCAAATAGGCTTTTTTTTCTCTGTTAATTTTAGGTTCTCAGCAAAATTGAGTAGAAGGTACAGAGATTCCCCTGCACCCCCTGCCCTCACACATGCATAGCCTCCCCCATTATCAACATTCCCCACCAGAGTGGTACGATTATTTCAATTGATGAACCTAAATTGATACATCATAATCAACCTAAACTCCATAGTTTACATTAGGGTTCACTCCTGATGTGTTACATTCTGTGGGTTTGGCAAAAGTATAATGACATGTATCCATCATTACAGTATCGTACAGAATAGTTTCCCTGCCCTAAAAATCCTCTGTGCTCCACCTATTCACCCCTCCCCCATCAACCCCTTACTGTCTCCATAGTTTTGCCTTTTCCATAATGTCTTATAATCATACAGTATATTGCCTTTTCAGATTGGCTTCTTTCACTTATTAATAAGCATTTAGGTTCCTGCATGTCTTTTTGTGGCTTAATAGCTTGTACCTTTTTAGTGCTGAATAATATTACATTATATAAATTTACCACATTTTATTTATTCATTCACCTACTGAAGGACATCTTGGTTGCTTCCAAGTTTTGGCAATTATGAATAAAGCTGCTATAAACATCCATGTGCAGGTTTTTGTGTGGTCATAAGTTTTCAGTAAATAACAAGGGGCGTGATTGCTGGATCATATGGTAAAACTATGTTTAGTATTGTAAGAAACTGCCAAAACTGTCTTCCAAAGTGGCTGTACCATTTTGCATTCCCATCAGCAACAAATGAGAGTTTCTTTTTTTTTTTTCCTTTTTGTCTTTTTTCGTGACCGGTAACGGGATTGCAACCCTCAGTGTCGCGCCCGTACCTCGACCGGTAACGGGATTGCAACCCTCAGTGTCGCGCCCATACCGCGACCGGCAACGGGATCGCAACCCTCGGTGTCGCACCCGCACCGCGCTCAACCAGTGAGCGGACTGGTCTCTATATGGGATCCGAACCCTCGGCGGGAGCGCCGCCACACTCCCAAGCGCCACACTCTACCGAGTGCGCCACCGGGCTGGCCCAACAAATGAGAGTTTCTGTTGCTGCTTATCCACACCAGCATTTGGTGCTATCAGTGTTTTGGATTTTGGCCATTCTAATAGGTACGTAGTGGTATCTCATTGGTGTTTTATTTTGCATTTTCCTGATGACATATGATGTGGAGCATCTTTTCGTATGCTTATTTGCCATCTGTATATCTTCTTTGGTGAGGTTTCTGTTAAAGTCTTTGACCCATTCTTTTTTCGCAAGGGTTTTTGGGACCTTTGTGCTGGACCCAGGGACAAAGACAAAACACTCTTATTATACCACAGGCTATCCCCTGGTCTTTGACCATGGGATCCCTTATAACGAAAGGATTGTAACAGTTAAAAGATACTGGTACATTACTGGAGTCCCATTCGGTCATTAATAATTTGCCCAGTCCATCATCATATCATATGAAATTATCTCCCAGGGTGAGGTCACTGAGGTTTCCAGGCTTCTATTTGATCTTGTCAGGTTCCAAAAGCAGGAGTGGTTTCAGCAATATATGGCTTCACCTTTTCAGACATCTGGTATAATTGAGCTGAGAGAATATCATCTCTTCCTCTGAGCCTCTTTTAAGGTTTTGATGTAATATTGGATTTCCCTTACTGCATAACCCATTTGTTCATTCCTTACCCTCAGCTCTTTTTCTCCACTTATAACCAAATTTTTACACATTTGAAAGGAACATTAGGTTCAGCCACCGGGCTGGTCCAGGTTGCAGATGGCAATACTAGTCCAGCAAATGCCTCCCTCTCAGTTCACTCCCATTAATGTAAGGTAGGGTTACACAGATACAGAACTACTGAGCTATCTTGATCATTAGGCAATACGGCTGCATTTACTCTTAACCCCAATTTTGCCAGATGGGGCGACGTCACAGCCTGCCCCATGAGGCCCTTAGGAATTCTAACATAAAGACTTAAAAATATTATTACAGTTTCTTGCTTACAAATCATCCCTATTTACAGTAAAGCAGTTGTAGTTTCCTACCTGATAAAGTGGTCCTGTAGCCACTTCATCAGGTAGGAAACAATGTTCAGGTGATGTGGGGAAGAAAGAAAAGAAAAAAAAGTATAGTCATCATACCAGTGTTTTATCCCCTTGGGAAGAAGTACAGTCATACCAGCATCCTTCCTCAACTCCTCTTCCCCCGATTCACTAGAAAAACAGAAGAGTCTGCCTAGTGGGGACACTCCCTTAGCTCCCCCCACCATGTTGAGTGTGAGCACACGTTTGTAGAGGTGTGTAAGCCAACCCTTTATGCCTATATCTCCTCCCATTTTAGACAACCAATGATTCAGTTGCCTGTTCCACTTCCATATCCATTATTTTGAGGAGGATATCTCTGCCCATTGTTGGACATTATGGGCTGTAAAGTGTGTTTCTTGGTCTGAAGAAATATGATTCAGCAGGTGAAATTGGTGCAGTATCTTCTGTACTGTTTCTTTTATAGCACTCTGAGCATTTGCATCTGCCACTGGGTAAGCAAAGCTCAGTCCAGAGTCAGTGTCTATTCGTGTCAAGACTCATACCCATTGGAAGACCCCTGGGGCTACCTTTAATACAGGCCTCCCTTTAATAGGCCAGTATTGCATTTCCCTTCTCTCTGACTGTAATATGGCCAGGCCATTGGCCACTGCCTGTGAGTGAGTAAAAACCCAAACATAGCGTCTTTTACCACTGTTCGATTCTTTCCTAACTGCTAGGAAAACAGCATGCAGTTCAGCCTGCCGAGCTGATTTGTTTTTACCTTCTTTGATCAGAGTGGTGGCCTTCCAAACAGGTGTTCTCCATTCACTTTGGAACTGCCATCCATAAACTAAGCAGCTCATTGTCGGTCAGTTGAGAGCTGTTTATATAGTCCTGTGACAATAGAACTCAACAGCTTTTCATGCAGTTCCAAAGTCAGTCCTTCTTGCATTCTGCAGGTAGCAACCATGATCATGTATAAACCACTTACATTTTATTATGGAGCTCTTCTGGGCACTGCCCTCCCCATTAGAATGTTTTTCCAACATCATTCAAGACATCATGGGTATTTTCAGGTTCAAGATTATTTTATCCCTGCATCAGCCAGGTGCAAAAAAAAAAAAAAAAAAAAAATTTATGTTCTTTAATCATTTAATCATAGGGAAGTTTCAATTAATGCCCTCAAATGGCCTGTTTAGCTTATCCAATTAACTTTACCTGATGGATGGATTTCTATGCCTTCTGTTTTATAACAATAGGTAGGAGAAACATTCTCTAGTCAGATATAATATCTTCATAACACAATCATGTCATGTAAAGCCTGTTCGAGCACACCAATTCTTCTCCAAACTTCTGCGTTAATCCCATCAGCCCTTACATTTCTAACTGTAGCTTCCATTAAGACTTCACTGACAGGTTTTGGTTTTACAATACTAGGAAAGGGAGGTGTTTCTTAGACATACTGTCCATTCTCAATAAAACATTTAGATAAAGGAGACACAACCTCTTCACATAAAGCCTGTTTAAATATTCCAATTTTCGTCCAAACATCCACCTTAATTCTATTAACCCTTATGTTTCTATATTTTCTCAATCTAATTGTAGCTCCCATTAGGGCTTCACCAAAAGAGTTTTGTTACTATAGTGCATGGAGCTCCTATGTCAAGAAGTCCGGCAAACTTTTCTTCTTTGCCCCCTGACCATTATACCCACTCATGTGTAAAGAGCTTTGGGTCCCTAGTGAGAGGCAGAGCCAAGGGATCATGGCCCTTTCATTGATCTTTTTCATGATTAATCTGCTTAACTATTGCCCCAGGAGATTTGGAGCCATTTATTTATTTATTTATTTATTTATTTATTTTTTGGTGGCTGGCCAGTACAGGGATTGAACCCTGGACCTTGGTGTTATCAGCACCATGCTCTAACCAACTGAGCTAACCAGCTGGTCCTGGAGCCCTTTAATGTTGCTGGACCAGCGGGTACTTTTGGTCCATCCAAGCAGCATTCAGGTTTTCCTACTCTAACACTGATTTCCGTGGTGGTTTCTATTCTTGAGTCTCTACTCCAGTAAGCTGTGATTCCCTGTATTCACCTCTCTGTTCCTCCAATCTTTGGGTCAGTAGTTTGCCCTTTTTCCTTACCTCTCTTATGGATCCAAGAAGAGTTGTTGATTCTTTCTGTCTGCTCAGCTTTTTACTTGTTGTTAGGACAGAGTGGTGACTTCCAAGCTCCTTACACGCAGAACTGGAAACCAGAAGTCCTCTATTAAAATTTATATACCCCTTTAAGAGCTTAACAGAGGATCAAGAGTCTTGACATTGTCACTAACTGAATGACCTTAGATAGATCATCTCCCATCACCAGGTTTTTTTGCTCGAAATCTATAAAATGAGGGGTCTGTACTGTAGAAGTGGTTTTTAAAATTGCATTTCTCAGAATCCTGGAAGTTTTGTGGCACTGCCTCAAGGATTTCCAGGAAGGTAAGGCTCCAGGCCTCTACCTCCCCCTTGTTCAACCAGAGCAGCTTTTATCTTTTCTTTTTTTTTTTTTTTTTTTTCTTTTGTCTTTTTCCGTGTCCGGCAATGGGATCGCAACCCTCGGTGTTGCCCCCGCGCCTCACTCAGCCAGTGAGCGGGAACCGGTCCGTATGTGGGATCCAAACCCTCGGGCGGGAGCGCCGCCGCGCTTCCCAAGTGGCGCACTTATCCAGTGCGCCACCGGGCCGGCCTATCTCTTCTTGTATGTTAGACTTTGATACAATTTTATTTGAAACAAGAGTTCTAATTATCCCTTAAAAAAAAAAAAAAAAACTTATAAATCACAGAGGTCACTACCTGTTCTTAGATTCTATAATCCTGTAGTATAAAACCTTACCAGTCATTGAAATCCTTTGCTGAAAGTAGTTATAGAAGTAGAAGAAGGAAAAAATATGAGGGCACTGGGGATGAGTAACTGTATCCTATAGTGGGGGAAAGAGTATTGAAATGATAAATTGGAGCCTTGAACAACAAACTACAATTTTGCATTTTCTAGGCCTAGCTCTCAGGCACAAATAGTGTCTCTTTTTAGTTCTTTTCTATAGTAAAGCTTTGGAACAGTTGGAAAACATTCTTTTCTTTATTTTTCAGAAAGAAAGAAATGGACAGACTTGTGACTTGTTTGAATATAGGTAAATATCTCCATGGTTATTTTTAGTCCTTCATCTTGCCACTCTCCTCCATTGAATTCTCCAAGTGCATTGAGCACATTGACTCCAGCCTTATGTTTGAGTTAAGCTTCATGCTTTTTATTAATGTTTGCCACAGGAGTCTATTTTGGTTTCTTCATTCACAAGCAGAGAGAAGTTTGTCATCACTAGCATTCATCTCCAAATGTGATTTCAGCTCTGTTTTTATTCCAATTTGTTTTAAGGACATTCCCCTTCTTTCCTTCCTTCCTTTCTTCTTTCCCTCTGTCCATTCATCCTTCCTTTCTTCTTTTCCTTCTAATTACCACTTGATCCTAACCTAGGAATTGAACAAGGAAAAGGATCAAGAAAAATAAAAATGCTCTGAACCCTGCTGGTTTTTCATACACTTTGAATCAAATTCAGATTGTTTACTCTCTTATTTTGAAGCTGTCCATCTCTCTACCCAAGTCTGTGTCATTTCCCCTATCTACTAATATGTTCTCCCTGTCCACTTTATTCAAGCTAATATCCTAGCTACATCGCATTCCTTTTTCCATCTCCATGCTTTCTTACATGGTGTCCCTTTTGCCTAACAGGTCTTCCCATATCTACTGGCCATGTACCTTTTTCCTTAGGTCCAAAACACATCAAAATGTCCATATCTTAGAAAATCTATTGCATTAGTTCAATTTTATACCTCAAATACCTGTCAACAGGGTGGTAAACATAGCAAAGTGGTTTATAAGCCAAAGCTTTTCAAAAGGGAAAAACTTTGCTGGTTGGCATTCTTATTTCTGAGAAGGGCGTGGGGTATGTAATAAATGCTTTCTCATGATGATGGTATATTCTTGTTCTGTACTGTGCTTACTGTGGGAGCTCAGTAAATATTATGCCAGCATATTGATACTCTTCCAATTTTCAATCTCCATTTCAGTTTTTTTTAACTATTGTTCCTATTCTTTATTTCCTTAGTTGTAAATCATATCTTTCTAACTCAGGTGGTGAATGATTGCACTAATTAAAATTATAAATCTCTCCAAAGATGTGTTTGTTCCCCAAAGTTTGAGTTTGGAGCTTCTTGGAGCTTGGTAATGCTTTTTGACATTTTAATTACTTTTGGTATGTACCCATGCACACATACACACAAAAAGCTTTCTAAGTTCAAATTCATGTGTGATTGTTTTTAAAGCAGGATTAACAACTTGGCTAGAGTATAAGGTAAAAGATCTCAGTATCAAATTTTCCTGTTTTATGCAGCACTCCTGAAACTTGCTCAGCCTTTTGATGGAGAAACCTCGACTTTGGATGCAAGGAGTAATGAAGCTCATTGGTTTAGAAAAATGGGTAAAAGAAAATTCTTTGGCTATGGAAAGCATTGTGGGGTGGTGGAATCAGACAGATGTGATTTCAAATTCTAGCTCTTTCATTTGTAACTATGGATACAGAGATAACTTGCTTAATCTGTTTCATTATTTATAAAATGGAAACAATTATATATACTTCATACGGTTATTAAGGTTTTAAATGAAACTGTGTGTACCTGGTACATAGTGAGTACTCAATGAATATTAGTTTTCTTCCTTTTCTATAAAATGGGTCTAAGAATAAAATGATGAATTGTAACTGCAAGTGCCCAAGGTCATGCTCCATGGGCTAGAAGGCCTAATTTATCTCTAAATGTGATTCACCAAAAATAAACTATATGCAACAATATAATGCTGAGCAAAAGAAGCCAGACATTAAAGAGTATGTACTGCATGCTTCAATTTAAACATAGTAGAAAAAAAAAAAAGAAAAGAAAACAGGCAAAACTAATTTATGGTGTGTTAGAAGTGAAGACAGTGGTACTTTGAAGGGGGTTTGGACTTGAAGGTAGGGGGAGCTTCTGGGTTTCTGATAGCGATCAAGATCTTTCTTGATCTGGGTGCTAGATAAATGGATATGTTTACTTTGGGAAAATTCATCAAACTGTACAATTATGAGTTGTGTAATTTACATAGGTTCAAATTTCAAAAAAAAATGATAAAAATTGTGGAGGCAGTTACTACAGTTATAAATAAGCAAGAGCAATTAAATTAAGCAGCTATTTCACAAAGTGGACTGGTTCTATATGAACCTCTTCCTGTTTTATGGGGGTTGCTGGGGCTCTAACCTAGGAAAAAAGGGAATAAATACAGCAATCTGGCATCTAGGAAACTTATGCAAATAATGGAAAATTACAAACATTTAAACTATAGCAATGTTTAATGACTTTGATCTTTTGAAAGTTTGAAAAGGTGTTTTCTTACTCCTTTTACTGCATTTTAATTTAGATTTTTCAAGATGACGATCATGCTGAATGTTGCCTAATGAGGGCTTCCACTACCCTTTGGAAGATGTAACTCTTTCTAGCAGTTTCCCTCAACCTTTGATTCTAGTGTACCCTGTTCATTGCTGAATTTTAACTTCATTTCACCACTGCTAGTTGGTGAACTCCTTGGTGATCCTCATTTTTGGATTTGTGCCAATTAAAAACTCTTGTTATATGTCCCCAATTTAAAAAAAATTCAGCAGTACCTTCATTGGTCATTGGCCTAGAATCGAAGATTGGAAGTGATCGGAGTCTCTAAATTTATCTGGAAAGATTTTCTCCACAAACCTAAAGTAATTTTTTAACCCTTGAGAAACCTCTTACTAGTGTACTAATATTAAAGATGTAAGTAGCAGAGATTATAATGAAACAGACTAAACAGTAGATTTTTATAATTATATTACTTCATGTTAATTTTCAGCTTGGAACTTGGCTGTGCAATCTAACAAAGACCCAGTGACAATGAGAGAGTTTTTCATACTTTCTTATAAGGTAGGTCTCTTCTAATAAGTATCTTATGTATGAATCACAACAAGGATATGACCACTATGACTATAGTAAAGGGCTAAGTATAGGGTGGGATTGGCTTTTAATCTAGGAACTTTTAATATATGTCTAAGCAGGAATAACCTGAGGAGAATTTGTTCCCTGTAGGGTATAATGTAAAAAATGTGGGGCAGATTCTCCCTAAACCAAAATATCACAGATACCCATAATGGAGCCTAAAGTTCTACTAGAAACTTATTCCTTTGCCTATGAAGGGATTTCAGTCTCCTAGACTCCTATACTAAAATGTAAGTATCTTTGGTAGGGGAATACTCTAAGCAGTTGTCAGTTATCAACATATTAAGAAGGGTTATGAGAATAAGGTCCTATAGGAGTAGTATAGAATAAGTATCTGGGGACAGCAGGAGCTGAAAAGGGAGATAAGTTTGGGCCTCCTTTATAACTTTTCCTAGAGCAGATTCTGTGTGTGAGGATTTGTGATTTGTTATTCGATTATAAGCATTTTATTTATTTAATTTTTGGTGGCTGGCTAGTACAGGGAGCCAAACCTGTGACTTTAGTGTTAGAAGGTTGCACTCTAACCAACTGAGCTAACTGGCCAGCCCTTATAAGCATTTTAAAATAGTCTTTAGCCTCCAGTGTAAAGGTAAGACACCAACGCACCAAGTATTGACGGAGGAATAACAGGGGAAGGGCTAAGTAATATCCCTCAAACACATTCAGGAGTACACAGTGTGATAATGTTGATATCAATTAAATGTCAAGAATTTTAGACCTAGAAAGGACTGTACAGATAATCTAGCAAAACTCCCTCATCTCACATAAGAGTAACCTGAGACCTAAAGAAATTGTGTATCTTGAAATGCTGTTAATTCAGTGATGGTGATGATTATGATCACTAAATGTTTGGAGAGATTAAGAAATAGTCTTTGCTAGTTTAGGTATAATTGCCATTTTAATTAGGTGAAATAAATTAGTTTTAATTTTGTTATTTGTGATAGCAGTTGTAGCATTGGCATGTAAGAATTGAAGTGGGGGCCGAGCCCGTGGCGCACTCGGGAGAGTGCGGTGCTGGGAGCACAGCAGTGCTGCCGCCGCAGGTTCAGATCCTATATAGGAGTGGCCGGTGCACTCACTGGCTGAGCGCGGTGTGGGCGACACCACACCAAGGGTTGCGATCCCCTTACCGGTCACGAAAAAGACCAAAAAAAAAAAAAAAAGAATTGAAGTGGCCTAGAGTTTTACTGTATTTTTTGGCAGCTGTCCAGTACGGGATCTGAACCTGTGACCTTGGTGTTATAGGCTGTGCTCTAACCAACTGAGCTAACAGGCCAGCTTAGAATTTTACTATAGTACAAAACTGGGTTTGTTTTCTAAAACGAGAGGACAAGGTTTAATGATGAGGTTATGCATAATGCCTGTCAAGATTTGACATTGTCTCTTTCAGCCATGACAATATATGTACTAATTTCAACTCTACTCAATACAAAAGAGAAATCTATTTGCCAGGGGAAAAATCACTTAGAAATTATAGCATAAACTAAGAAGTAAATCACTATATAGAAGTACAGAGGCAAATGACAGTACTTGTCACTGGGAAAGATAGGAAAACTGTTAAGAAATGAAGCTTTTTATCTCTAGGAAGGTGCTAAAAACAATGAAAAGTAATATAAAATTAAAACCGTAAATCAGTGTTATAGTCTATATCATTTTTATGGTGACGTGCTTTTCCAACTGAATTTTCTCATTCAGACAGGATGTTGCTGATTTTCATTCTGATTGTTTGTGTTCACCTGGAAGAATTCTCACTATTCATTCATGTTCTGGTTATTTCTTACCAGCTGTCCCAGTTTTGTACTTCCAATCAAGTAATTCTGATTATGCAGAAAACATGTTTACTTATGGCAGCTGCAGTTGATCTAGAGCAAGGGAGAAAAGCTTCAACAACCTTTGAACAGGTAATGTGCAACCTTTAAAGAAAAGACAAGAGTTCAGTGCAATATTTGGGTTGTTTGCCTTCCCTGATGCAATTCTTTTTGATTCTCTTTAGAGAATTCTTTCCTCCATTTCAGCAGCATCTTGATTTCAAAAGTTTGTAATGGCTAATTCCTTTCTAAGCAAAGGTTACATTTCGCTTGGCCAAATCTTCTTTTAAGAAGATTGACTATCCCCGGGTTCAGATCCTATGTAGGGATGGCCGGTCGCTCACTGGTTGAATGTGGTGTGGACTGCACCGTGCCGAGGGTTACGATCTCTGTTTTTACTGAGACTTAGCAGATTTCCTGAAATAAATGTATGCCCTCAGGCAATTACTTGAGCCTTCACATGATTGTATTTTATAATTTTCACCAGTTATGGTTGTTTCGTGGGGGAGAGGGTCCATGGAGCTCCTCACACTACCATTCTAGAAGTGCTTCTCTTCTGTTCTAGGTTATTAAAGAAGTTGATAATGCTCATGCTTTTCTATTTAATCCTCATTTTCCTGGGACAATAAGGGAAAGTACAAATACAAGCTAATTTTTTTTAGGCTAATATTTCCATATAATTTTTTTGAATGTTCAGTTTAAACTATCATTTTATTTTTAAATGTTTCTAATGAAAATGATATGAGATTATATTAATTTGCTTAAAGTTCTTTTTGTTGAGACTAATTATCCTGTTGCATTGTTGCCAAATAGACCAATTTGCTGAATCGTGCACTTGAGCAGATCCATAAATGCAAGAACATCTGGAATCTCCTAAAACAAACAGGTACAGTGGGAACTGGAAGTTTGGTAACACAGTTGTGAACGGAGTTTAGAATCTGAGTAACCAAGTTTTTTGTCACCAGAAATTTGTGCCACTGCAGTACTTGATAACCAGTCAAATGATTCTTTAATGACTGATTTTTCCCCACTGCATGTCAGTATTTTGACTCCATAACACACTGCTTGAAGTTAGAATATTTTTCACTTTGCTCTATATGAAAATATAATATTAAATATTACATTATTGTTCAACATAACATTATTGCTCTTAGATCACTAGATTTAATGTCTAATTAAATCAGGTTTTACCTCTGACTAAATGTAGGCTATGCAGTCTTCCAAACCACAAGTGACGTATCAGGTACTGCTCTTATTTTGTTAGGAAATTATCAAAAAAGTAGTAAACCTTTTAAAGTTTTACAGTAGCTTGATACTGTTTCCTCATTAAAGATGGTATTGGCTTGTTAGGTTTAGATAGACATTTTTGTAGTGTGTTCGTCTGTTCCTGTTTAGAATTTTTTTAAATCAATGGATGTTGAATTGAATGACATGCCTTTTCAGACTCTATGCAGATAACATATTTTTCTTTTGAACTATTAATATATTGAATTATGATAGATTTCCTAAAGTTTGGTCATGATGTGTTATTAATATGTTGATGAATTCTGTTTCCTAGCCTTTAGAAATTATTGGTCTGTTGTTTTCTTTTTGTGAATGTGCAATATTTCGATAGATTTTGGTATCAAATTATAGGAATTATAAGGAAGAACATAAACACATAAAATTTAATTTACCTCTCATTGTATGACAACCATTTAAATGAATAAAAACAAGAAAAAGTAAAAATGGAGAAGACCTAAATAACATACTTACTATAGAAGATTTAATGGAAATATACTCTAGCCTGAAAATATACTCTGTATCCTGAGACAGAAAAACATCTTCTTTCATGTGCCTTTTGAATATTTACAAAATTGGAGGCTAGCCATTTAGCTCAGTTGGTATAACACCAAGGTCAAGGGTTCAGATCTCCATGCCAGCCATCTGCCAAAAACAAACAAACAAAAGAGTATTTGCCAGGCCAGTTGGCTCACTTGGTTTGACCGCCAAGGTCAAGGGTTCCGATCCCCATACCAGCTAGCCACCAAAAAAAAAAAAAAAGAAAAGAAAAAAAAACCCCAAAAAACAATGTATTAAAAAAAAAATGAAGGGGGCTGGCCCGGTGGCGCACTGCTGCGGTGCGCCGCTTGGGAACGCGGCGGCGCTCCC
>NW_007728264.1:258556-265558 GCF_000696425.1 Galeopterus variegatus | reverse complement strand
GTTGCCGGACACGAGAAAAGACAAAAAAAAAAAAAAAAAAGAATATTTACAAAATTGATAACAAGAAAGACCTGAATAAATTCCAAGACATATTAATAAAGCAGACAACATTGTATGATTACAATCCAAAAGCTAGAAATTGATAATGGAATCAGAAGAACAAACCCTACCACCTGGGCATTTAAAAAAAACAAAAATACAGAATATCTAGAAAATAATGACAATTGAAATACAAGATACCAGAATGTAAAGTGCTATGGCAGCACTGAGAGCAAAATTCATAGCCTCAATGTCTTTTATTAACAAAAGTGTGTCATAATGCTAGCTGTCCACCAAAAAATCAGTTTCTTCTTTCTAGGAACATAACTAGACAATAGAGAGAGAGAGAAAGAGATGATAGATCCCTCTCTATCTAACTATCTATCTATATATATAGTCTAGGTATATGTGTATGTACGAGGGTACTTCAAAAAGTTCATGGAAGGATTTATATTATCTTTTAATTCCATTTTTCCTGAACTTTTGGAAGTACCCTCGTATATAAACAGCAAGATTATACATATAAATATGTAGAGATATAGAAATATATCTATGTATCTATATAGTCTAGGTGTGTGTGTGTGTGTGTGTGTGTGTGTGTGTGTGTGTACACGTGTACAGTAATTGTGTTCCCAGAAAGAAGAAATCATGTGTGTATGTATATATAATCATTAGGGAGTTTCAAATTAAAACCATAATGAGATATCACTACACACCTATTAGAATGGCCAAAATCCAAAACACTGATAACATCAAATGCTGGTTAGGATACAGAGCAACAGGAACTTTAATTCATTGCTGGTGGGAATGCAAAATGTTACAGCCACTTTGAAAGACAGTTTGGTGGTTTCTTATGTAACTAAACATAGTCTTACCACACGATCCAACAATCACACTTCCAAAGGAGCTGAAAACTTATGACCACAGCAAAACCTGCACATGGAGGTTTAGAGCAGTTTTATTCATAATTGCCAAAACTTTGAAGCAACCAAGGTGTCCTTTAGTAGGTCATTGGATAAATAAAATGTGGTACATTCAAACAATTATTATTCGGTATTAAAAAGACACAAGCTATCAAGTTACAAAAAGACATGGAGGAACCTTAAATGCACATTAATAAGTGAAAGAAGCCAGTTCAGAAAAGCTGAATGATTCCAACTATATGACATTCTGGAAAAAGCAAAACTGTGGACACAGTAAAAATATTCTGTATGGCCAGAGGCTTGAGGGGGGAGGGGAGGGGAGGATGCATAGGTTAAGCACAGGGGATTTTTAGGGCAGGGAAAATATTCTGTTGATATTATATGTTGGACACGTCATTACACATATGTCAAAAGCCATCAAATGTACACACACATAGAGTGAACCCTCTTGAAAACTATGGGCTTTGATTGAAAGTGATGTGGCAATGTTGGTTCATCAGTTGTAACTAATGTGCCAAACCAATGCCTGATGTTGATGGTGGGGGAGGCTGTGTGTATGGGAGGGGAGAAGTATGTGAGAACTCTCCGTATTTTCCACTCAGTTTTGCTGTGAACCTAAAACTGTTTTTAAAAATAAAATCTATTAATTAAAAAGAAAAAGTGGTAGCAGAACAGACTGTACTAGGAAATGACTAAGTGTTGAATATTCTCTGTTAGTTTTTCTGGAACATAGTATGCTTTTTCAACATGTAGATTCAAGTATTTCTCTATTTCTAGAAAGTTTTCTAGAATTAATGTTTTTGTTTTTTGTTTTTAGTGGCTGGCATGTGTGGGGATCTGAAACCATGACCTTGGTGTTATAAGGCTGCACTCTAACCAACTGAGATAACTGCCCAGCCCTAAAATTAATGTTTTTAAAGCATTTGTTATTATTCCATTATTTTTATTTTATTCTTTGAGGACTCTGCATGTTTTGGATCTCCTTTGTAAATCTTCTACATCTATTATTTTTTCTTCCACATCTCTATTTTTAAAGTTTTCATTTCTGTTTTTATTTTTTTGAACACATATCAAGGATTTTATTGAACTCTCATTAATTCATAAGGGAACTAGTACAATGTTCTGCCTGTTTCAAAAAGAGAAACACACACACACACACACACACACACACCCATACATACCCATGTATGGGCAATTAAGAATGCTGAAATAAATATACAAGTAGGTACAAAACTGGTCAATATCCATAGAAAAATGATCAGTTTTTTCTCCATGGAACACAATTCACTTGCATTTCTGTGAACAAGAATGATTTACATTACTAACAGTTTCCTACAACTTACTGAGTTGAAAAATGGCTCAAGGATAATTCAGGTAGAGATAAAACTGAAGGGTACACTAGACAAGACACACAGTAATTTTTTTTTTCCTGTTTCAAAGACTTTTACAATTTTTCTTGAATAGTCTCCCATCCACCACCTTCCTCCATGATCATAATAATCTCAGAGAAATAGTATTCTTGATCGTGAAACAGGCTAGTTTCATTAGGTTTGCCCTGATTATTTACATCAGTACAGCGAGAGTATTAATTAACCAAATAAGCTTCCTTGAATTTAGTTTGCAAATCTAGAGCTATATAGTATCAAACAACTACTAAAGCCACAGATTTAACTTATGTCTAGACATTCTTATAGGGAATCTCAAACTGGACTTCTAAAAGCCTGTTATCATATGGTATTCCAAAGCTATGTAACCAAGTCCAAGAAGTTTTCTATACTGGATTTCACTTGCACTTATAAATTTGGAGAAAGTCATCTTATCTCAAGGTCCCCCAAATTTGCTAAGGTTCCTGGCCTGCCAGAATGTGAATTTCCTACTACTTTGAAGACTAGGGTCCTGTAAGTCAGGTACCAGGACAATTCCCTGAGAGAGCTTTATAGGCATTTGCTGCATAAAGTTGAGGTAAGGCAACCTTATCCCTTAAAAGTAGCTTATCACACCTGATGAAGTTAGTATCATTTCAAATATGATACTCTCTAGGTAAGGCCATGCGTAGTGGATTGAATTATGTTCCCCCAAAACTCATTGAAGCTTGAATTGTGTACCCTAAGTTTTATGTATTAGAAACTTAGCCCCCACTGTGACTGTTAAGAGGGTGGGAAATCCTATTATGGTAATTGAAAGGTGGAGCCTTGAAGTGGTGATTGGATTGTAGGACTGTGCGGTAGTGAATGGATTAAAAATGGTGGTCAGGGGCATGGTTCTGAGGGCTTTAAAAGAAGAGGAGAGTCTGTGTTTCTCTCTCTCTGCTCTGTTTCCACCATCTTGCAATGTGAGACCCCTGGGTCACTGTCACCACCACCAGATGGACTTTTGCCTTGACAGTCTCAGAAACTGTAAGCAATAAATTTCATTGCCTTGACAGTCTCAGAAACTGTAAGCAATAAATTTCATTTTCTTTATAAATCACCCAGTTCCAAGTATTTTGTTACAAGCAATGGAAATGGACTAAAACACCATGGTTGCAAAATCAATTTGTACAATTATATTCTGGTGAAAAGGACAGATTTTTACAGAGCCAATGCAAATAACTATATTGCAGTGAAAAGTAGGGAGAATTAGTAAGAGTTTCTCAATTCAGGAGGAGGAGGTCTCGTGGGAAGGAGGTCAGTGAGAATCATATCTTTTATTTTGGTGGCTGGCTGGTATGGGGATTTGAACCCTTGACCTTGGTGTTGTCAACACTGCACTCTAACCGACCGAGCTAACTGGCCAGCCCCACATCATCTTTAAATATTTTAATTTAGTTTACAGAAGCAGCATCAACTAAATTCAAGTCCTTTGCCCATTTTTAAAATTGGGTTGTTTGTCTTTTTGTTGAATTGTAGAATTTCTTTATATATTCTGTATATTAAACCCTTATCAGGTATATGATTTGCAAATATTTTTTCCTATTCTGTATGTTGTGTTTTTACTTTCTTCATAATGTTCTTTGATGCACAAGTTTTTAATTTTGATGCAGTTCAGTTTATCTACTTTTGTTTTTGTTTCACAAGCTTTTGGTGTCATATCTAAGAATCCATTGCCAAATCCAAGGTCATGGAGATTCACTCCTATGTTTTCTTGTAAGAGTTTTATGGTTTTAGTTCTTATGTTTAGGTCATTGATCCATTTTCAGTTAATTTTTGTACTCATGGTGTGGTAGGCATCTAACTTCAGTTCTTTTGCATGTGGAAATCTATTTGCCCTAGCACCATTTGTTGGAGAAACTCTTCTTTCCCCCACTTAGCAATCTTGACATCTTGTTGAAATCAGTTGGTCATAGATGTACGGGATTATTTCTGGACTCTCAATTCTATTCCATTGGTCTATTACATCTATCCGTAGATGTAATATTACATCTATTTGCTTTGTAGTAACTTTTGAAATAGAGAGTGTTAGTCCTCCAACTTTGTTCTTTTTCAAGATTGTTTTGGCTTCTTTGGGACCTCTTACAATTCCATATGAATTTGAGGATTGGCTTTTCATTTCTGCCAAAAAAAAAAAAGGCTTTTGGAATTTTGATCGGGATTGCTTAGGGTAGTGCTGACATCTTAAAAATATTAAGTCTTCCAATCTGTGATTGTGGGATGTCTTTTCATTTATGTAGATCTTCTTTAATTTCTTTCATCAGTGTTTTATAATTATCAGTGTTCAGATCTTTCACCTCCTTGGCTAAATTTATTCCTAGGTATTTTATTCTTTTGGATGATATTGTATTGGATGGAATAGATTTCTTAATTTCGGGGGGATTGTTCATTGTTGGCATATAGAAACAACTGATTTTTGCATGTTGATCTTGTACCTGCAACTTTGCTAAATTCATAGTTTTCTCCTGGTTTCTTTGGGATTTTCTATATATAGTATCATGTCATCTGTAAACAGTGATAGTTTTACTTCTTCCTTTCCAATTTGGATGCTTTTTATTTCTTTTTCTTGCCTAATTTCTCTGGCTAAAACTTCCAGTACAATGTTGAATAGCAGTAGTGAAAGGGGGCCCCCTTGTCTTCTTCCTGATCTTGGGGGTAAAGCTTTCAGTCTTTCACTAGTGAGTGTGATGTTAACTGTGGGTTGTTTTTTTTTTTAATGTACTCTGTTAGGTTGAGGGTATTCCCTTCTATTCCTAGTTTTCCGGGTGTTTTTAATCATGGAAATATCTTGAATTTTATCATATGACTTTTCTGCCTCAATGGAGATGATCATGTGGGGTTTTTTTCCTTTTTCTATTAGTGTGGTATGTTACATTGATTGATTTGCTTATGTTGAATCACCCTTACATTCTTGGGATAAATCATACTTGGTCATAGTGGTATTATCCTTTAATATGCTCAAGGATTTTTTTTTTTTTTTTGGCGGCTGGCTGGTATGAGGATCCAAACCCATGACCTTGGTTTTAGAAGGCTGTGCTCTAACCAACTGAGTTAACCAGCCAGCCTAATATGCTGAAGGATTTGGTTTGCTAGTATTTTGTTGTGGACTTTTGAATCTATATTCATAGAGTACATTGTTTTGTAATTTTCTTTTCCCATCATGTCTTTATCCAGCTTTGGTACCAGGGTAATGCTAGCTTCAAAGAATAAGTTAGGAAGCAGTCCCTCCTCTTCAGTTTTTTTAAAGAGTTTGAGAAGGGACTGCTGTTCATTCTTCTTTACATGTTTGGTATAATTCACCAATGAAGCCATCTGGTCCTGGACTTTTGTTTATTGGGGAGTTTTGGATTACCGATTCAACCTCTGTACTTGTTATGGGTCTATTGAGGTTTTCTATTCTTCTAAAGTCAGTTTAGTAATTTGTGTGCTTCTAGGAATTTGTCCTCTCATCTAGGTTATCTAATTTGTTGGCATACAATAGTTCATAGTCATTCATTATAATCCTTTTTATTTCTATAAAAATAATGAGTAGGGCCGGCCCGTGGCTCACTCGGGAGAGTGCGGTGCTGATAACACCAAGGCCCCGGGTTCGGATCCCATATAGGGATGGCCGGTTGGCTCACTGGGTGAGCGTGGTGATGACAACACCAAGTCAAGGGTTAAGATCCCCTTACCGGTCATCTTTTAGAAAAATAAATAAATAAATAAAAATAATGAGTAATGTGTCTTCTAGTAATAAATCTTCTCTTTTATTTTGTCAGTCTAGCTAAAGGACTGACAATTTTTTTCATGTTTTGAAGAACCAACTCTTAGTTTCATTAATTCTATTGTTTTTCTATTTTACTTATCTCTACTCTAGTCTTTATTATTTCCTTTCTTCTGCTAGCTTTGGGTTTAGTTTGCTTTTCTTTTTCTAGTTACTCAGGGTTTAAAGTTAGGTTATTGATTTGAGATTTTTCCTCTTTAGTGTAGGCATTTATAACTATAAATTTCCCTCTGAGCACTACTTTTGCTTTATCTCATAAGTTTTGGTATGTTGTTTTCATTTTCATTCATCTCCAGGTATTTTCTAATTTACATTGTGATTTTTTTTTTTATCCACTGGTTGTTTAAGAGTGTGTTGTTTAAAATCCACATGTTTGCAAATTTTCCAGTCTTCTTTCTGATTTTTAGCTTCATTCCATTGTGGTCAGAGAATATAGTTTGTAAGATTTCAGTCATTTTAAATTTGTTGAGACTTGTTTTGTGGACAATCTATCTTTGGAGAGTATTCCATGAGCACCTGAGAAGAATGTGTATTCTGTTGTTGAGTGGAGTGTTCTAAATCTGCATGTTAGGTCTAGTTGGTTTATAGTGTTGTTCACATCCATCCTCTGTTTCCTTGTTGATCCTCTAAGTATTCTGTCCATTATTAAAAGTGGTTCATAAGAGTTATAATTAGTGTTTCTCTTGAGGGTAAAAACAAACTATGGATAGGGAGGACAGTGAAAAATCTCTAGGAACTGCCTATAAAGTATATAATATCTGGAAATTTTATATTAATAATGTTTTAAAAGTTAACATAGGGCTGGCCCGGTGGCGCACTGCTACAGTGCGCCGCTTGGGAAGCGTGGCGGCGCTCCTGCTGAGGG
>NW_007728264.1:254966-257556 GCF_000696425.1 Galeopterus variegatus | reverse complement strand
GGTCCGGTACGGGCGCGACACTGAGGGTTGCGATCCGTTGCCGGTCACGAAAAAAGACAAAAAGACAAAAAAAAAAAAAAAAAAAGTTAACATAAAAAAAGTTAACATAAAAATTTAACATAGAAAAGGCTGGGACTCTTCTGATGCAACTCTTGCAGCAGTAACCCATCAAACTAACCTAATTACTTCTAACAATTCTTTATGAGAAGAAAGAATAAATCTTTGCAATTTTTCAGGTGTCCTTTTGGAAGTCTTAAAGATAATTTTAGGTTTAAAAGATACAGTGAGAGTTTTATTTTTATCTCTTCTATATTTGGAATGCAATGTGGGGAAGGCAAAATCAGAAAGTTGTTAGAGGCAAATCGGGCACTTGATTAATATAGGCTCATGGGTGCCTAAGAAACAATACTTGGCTACCTGTCTAAACAAAGTGATAATCATTTAAAAATAAACATAGGAGTAAATGCAATGCTAAAGAACTTTAGCTCTTTGATAGTGAGGAACCTTTGTTCTTTGTTTGCCATTAAATAACCATGAAAATTATTCTGGTAAAACACAGTATCTTCTATCTAGGTAGATTACACAAAAGATAAAGAATAATCTTTTGTATTGTAGGTGAAGGTATTAATCAGTAAACTAGGGAAGCAAGCCGATCAAAGTTGAAACAACTTTGCTACAATTTTAATGTAGTACATAGCTTTATTGTAGAGTCAGGTTTAAACCAGGGCAAGTAAAATACACTTCCCAAGTTTATCCTTCATTATGCTTTTTTGGAACAAACTGACAACCTTTCGGAAGATCTGCCAGGTCAAAACTATTTTCATAATAATACTAAGACATGTAGTTTTCCAGAAAGTACATGATGTGTGATATTGTAATAGACTGAATTCAGAAGCAGATAGGAGAATCTAGCTATTTCTCTTAAATTGGGAATATTAAGGAGCTTTGCACAAATGTGAAACAATCTTGTCATTAATTTAAAAAATAAAACTTTTTATTAAAATTGACATTAACACACAGTAGATTTATCTCAAACCAAGTCAATCAGTAAAAACCTCCATGGAAGTCCTCAGTAATGTATTTAGAGTGCTAAGGGGTCTTGAGAACAGAATGCTTGATAAGCACTTGCCTTAGGAACAAACTACTTTGTCCTTTAAAAACAGAAACACATACCCACTTATCACTGCTACTCATAATATAATCTCTACCACTTGTTTTAATTGTAACTTTTAATCAAAATAATTTCTGTTTCAAAGAGAAAATTTGAGGGGTGCAATTGGTAACCATCTCTCACCTACAAGCATTATAGCAGACTAGCAGAGCTCATGAATACATGTAGCGCAATTTTCTATGTCCACACCCATCCCTTTTAAAGAGGAAAATAAACACACCTATTAACATGAACCAGATATTGCCTCTCTATAGAATATAAAAATAAGAAGCAACAGTATATAAATTGAAAACAATGCTTGAGAGATTTTTTTGCTCCCTTGCTGTGCTGCTGTTCAAGGAATTATAAATGAAGATATTACAACAGAAGAAAGTCTAAAAAATCAATGATATAAGCTTCCTCTTCAAGAAGGTAGAAAAGAAAAAGAGCAGGTCCCCACGGTCCGTCAGTGGCCAGGCAGGCAGAGTCATCTAAGAAGGCAGCTATTTGGACCAAATATCTGGAGCAAGAGACCGCCGCCACCGCCTCCTCGGCCGACCAGGGACCTGCCCGCCCGCGGCTGCTCTGTATACAGAAGATAGTAAATAAGGAGCTGCGCCGCTGGGGACGGAGCCCAGGGAGGAAGAACAAGAAACACAAGAAGAGGAACATTTGATGGAAGAAAAGAAAAAGAAAAAGCAGGAAGAAAAGAAAAAGAAGGAAGGGGCTCAGAAAAAGGCTGCTGATCAAAAAACAAAAGTCAACGGAAACCCAACTCCTCCAGTCAGGAGTTGGAGGCCCAACGCAGGGCCGGAGCAGCATCTGTGAAGCACGCCTGGGCTCCACTGAGACCGCCATGCCGCTTCCTCTTCGCGGCGGCTTCAGCAGCTGTCACGGCCACCAGAGGAGCGGCCATCTATTGTCTTTCCCCGCGGCGAAAGAGTGGAGCTGCTCTGGCTTGGTCCACGGGGGAGCCCCGGGAGCTGCAGGGAAGTTCCGTGGTGGTCTGTGAAACCCTGCCACAATGAATAAACATCAAAGAAAAGACACCAGAAATACAAAAAATCAGGAAAATACACCACCCAAAGATAATAAATCTCAAGTTCTAGACCCTATAGAACAAGAAGCCCTTGAAATGACTGACAAGGAATTTCAAGTGATAATTCTAAGGAAACTGAATGAGATACAAGAAAACTCAGCTAGACATCATGAGGAAATGAGAAAAAGTATACAGTACCTGAAAGAAGAAATGTACAAGGAAATCAATGCCCTGAAAAAAAATGTAGCAGAACTTGCTGAATTGAAGAAGCTATTCAGCGAAATAAAAAACACAACGGAGAGTTTAGCCAGCAGGCTTGTTGAAGTTGAAGAGAGAACCTCTGAATTCAAAGATGGGCTGTTTCAAATAACACAAGCAGACAAAAAAAAAAGACAAAAGAA
>NW_007728264.1:233606-251511 GCF_000696425.1 Galeopterus variegatus | reverse complement strand
CAGAAAGAGAAATACCACATGTTCTCACTTATTGGTGGAAGCTAAAAATAAATAAATAAATTCACACACACACAAAAACCGGGAGGCGGGGGAAGAAGACTTAACAACTACAACTCCTTGAATTTGATACGACAAGCAAATAGAAAGGACATTGTTGGGTGGGATGGGGGAGAGGGAGGAGGGAGGGGGCTTTTGGTAATGGGCCACAATAATCAACCTCACTGTTTATCGACAAAGTAAAATTTAAAAAATATTAAAAAAAAATAAAAGAAAAAAAAAGAAAACAATGCTTGAGTAATCAATGTTTAAGTATTCTATTTCCCTTAAAATTTTGTAAGTATCCAATGATTATCCATTAACTCAATTTAAAATCAGTCCAATGTTTTAAGTTAACTAAGTATCTTTGAAATTGTCTTAAATCTAACATACCACAAAACAGTTACTGCTGAAATAAAAAATTTGTCAGAATAATGATTCAATTTTAGTTGAACACAAATTTACATTTTTCATAATCTTAAATATTATATATGAGTAATATTATCTTACTTCATCTGTAAACCTATATATATTTAGGAAAGACATACCCATGTAAAATGAAATGTATGCTTGTTTTATTCTTTACACAAATAGATCACCAAAAAAAAGTCATAGCTCTTTTGAAGAAAAATATTAAACTAATCTCATTTGCCAAGAGTTACTTTAATTTTGGATTCTTAAAATGTTTCTGAGTTAGCAGAATTTTTTGTAAGAATATTTTTAGTTTAGCACATTTTAGTGTTAGAAATTCAACTTCTTTTTTCTTGGAATTTTAAGAATACATATAAGTCCTTATTTATGTCTATAAACCAATTAGAATAGAGCTCCTTTAATTTAGGAGACTTTATAATCTAATTTGTTAATACCACCTTACAAATTTACATCTACATTTTCAGCTACAGGTGAAGAGTAAACTCAGAAACTCACCTGTCCAGATATCAAAGTGCTGTTCTCTTTCCCTGTGGGCATGAAATTATTGATGAATTTCAAAGTGGACAAACAGAACAACAAAAGAAGATAAATTAAATTCTCTGTTGTTTCTTGCCCATCAGAGACTAAATAATCCATTAATTCAATTACATAGATCACCAAATGGTCAGGCCATAATTCCCAGTCACTGCTGCTATAGAGGGAGAATAACTTATCGGTTATACAGAAACTAAAACAAAACATAAACTCAATAGAAAAGAAAAAGAAAACAGATTCAGCAGAGTTATATTGCCACTTGGGATTCAATCTAGGAGCCAAGAAAGGATGAGTTTAAGCAGTTTGTGACTTGCATTTCTCCAGCAGCACAATTTAGCTGGTTCTGTAAGCGTATCCATTGAGCATCTCAGTCAGTAATTTTAAGATATAAATATGACTCTCCTATGACTATAAAATAAACACCTGTCAAAGATTTTATTTAACTTGGGCTGGCCCGGTGGCGCACTGCTACTGTGCACCGCTTGGGAGTGCGGCGGCGCTTCCGCCGATGGTTCGGATCCCACATACAGACCGGTTCCCGCTCACTGGCTGAGTGAGGTGCGGGCGCGACACCGAGGGTTGTGATCCCGTTGCCGGTCCCGGTCCGGTATGGGCGTGACACTGAGGGTTGCGATCCGTTGCCGGACACGAAAAAAAAAAGATTTTATTTAACTCATTAATTGATTAGGAAACCAGAAAGATGTTGCAGCCAATTTTAATTTTCATTTAATTTTGCTTGCTTATCTCTTTTTGTCAGTTTTTGTTTTTGTTTTTTTGGTGGCTGGTTGGGATGGGGATCTGATCCCTTAACCTTGGCGTTATAACACCATGCTCTAACCACCTAAGCTAACTGCCCAGCCCTCTTCTTGTTTTCTATATCTCTTACTGGATTTTGGGGGGTTGGGGGGGCGTGGCTGGCCCGTACAGGGATCTGAACCCTTGACGTTGGTGTTATCAACACCGAACTCTAACCAACTCTTACTGTTTTATTCGATGGTGTCTGTTCTCCCTTTTGCTACTCCCAGTTTTCCCTTTATTTCTGTGATGGTTTTTTTTTTTTCTTTCCATTTCTTTCTTTATCTCTGAAATAGCTCATATTTCATTTCCTTTTGTTGTCTTTTCCCTGAGCTCTTTGCAACCCTGCTTTGTATTCTTATTTTATAGAGATAATTACTTAATTAATATTATAGAATTCATGCTGACATGTTTGATCACGATTTTCATCTGCTTTATGGCAACATTTCTCTGAAGAGAATTCTCCATCTGCCATTTTTTTTTCCTATTCGTTTCATCCCATTTTCATGTAGTATATTGTATATTTACTATGCTGGAGTTTTTTGTTTTGTTTGATAATATCTTTAATTGCAGTAACTTTTCTTTAGATCAGTCATTTGCAGAAGGTACATGTGGAGAGAAGGTCAGGACCATGATCCAGGCTAGCAGAAATTTTAATTTATGATCTAGCGTTGTTGTGCATTTTCCCAGCCAGTGGATATAGGCAGTTGTAGGGCTTGTCATAACAAAGACTTTTTTTCCCCATTGCCTTACTGACCAGGTTGCTTGATCTTCAGCCCTTTCTCTTTTCTGCTTCTTGAGACCAAACTGAGTCCAGACAAGTTCCCTTCACTAGCCTATAAACTCTTTTCTTGTTACTGTAGATAAAGGTTTTGTGCCTCAGGGTGTGCCCCTCACGTTGAGTGTTGTACTTTTGCTGGCTTTTTCTGATTCTATTTTTATTTTTAAAACATATATGTGTGTATATACGCATATACACTAGACTGTAAGTCCCGTGAATAGAGATTCTGTGTCTGCTTTTGCCTGCCTTTGTATATCCAATGCCTAGCACATAATAGATATTTGGTTAGTGCATGAATGAATAAAATAACATATATATATATATATATATATATATAAAATATTTAATGTCTTAGAGAGATACACAACTTAACATTTGCTGCCTCTTGGGACAGGGATTAGTGAGTTTGGGGGACTTTTACTTTTTATTTCTGCGTTTGAATTCTTTTTTCTTTTTGATTTTTTTCTTTTTAAAAAAATATTTTTTCTTTTATCTGTGTTTGAATTTTTTAATGAACCAAACAAAAAATAAATTTAGAAAAAATCATTCTGACTTGTTAAAAGTTTATATTTCTTAAGATTGTGTTTTTCCAATGAAATAATGCCTAAAATTATGATCCCAGTATGTGAGTAATATAAATAAATCATTAAGCTACCAACTGTAAATAGATAAATTGAGGGAAAGTACAAAGCTAGTAAGTCATAAACTCCTGAATGAAAACTGGAAAACACAATCCATTTAAAAATCTATTCCAAATTAGAGTAAATGAAGAACTGTATAAATAGTGACTAAAATTTTAGTGCTATGGGAATTGGCTTTCACAAGAGGATTAACATGTCATTGTATTAGTGACCTAAGGAAAGCAGCTCACTACATTTATTTTGCAAAGTCTTTATCAAATTCTTAAGGGCTACTAGGTGTATCTTGTAAACAAGGAAATATGTGACTGACTCTGTCCTTCAGAAATTTACAGTGAAGAAAGGAGGCCATAAACCTAATCAATTACACATATACAAGGCAAAATGAAATAACTTACTCATAGAGATACAGAGTATGTGGGACTACAGAAGAAGAAATAATCCATTCCAAAAGGTGATTTTTGAACTTGCTCTTCAAGGATAGATAGGATTTTTATGGTGGGAACCAAATGAACAAAAGCCAGGAGTCTAAGAGAACTTTGTTGGTTTGGGGATTTTTCTCTTATTCAGTGGTTATACAGTGGGAAGGTGAGGGTTAGGGTTAGTCAGTTTGTGCTGCTAGTTTGTGCTCCTACAAAATACTGAAAAAGAAACACTGCAGACTGAGTAATTTATTAAGAACAGAAATTTATTGTCTTATAGTTCTGGAGGCTGGGAAGTCTAAGATCAAGGCACCGGCAGGTTTGGTTGTCTGGTAAGGGCCGCTCTCTGCTTCCTAGATGGCACCTTGCTGCTGCGTCCTCCAAACGGAAGGAGTGCTGTGTCCTCAGCAAAAAGGGCAAAAGAGCCTAAAAAGAGCTGCACAGAGCCTCTTTTATAAAGGCCTTCATGCCATTCATGAGGGAGGAGCCCTCAGGACCTAATCACCTTTAAAGGCCCCATCTCTTAGTCCTATCACATTGGCCATTAAGTTTCAACACCTGAATTTTGGAGGGGACACATTCAAACCATAGCAAGCTGAAAGTAGTGTGATTTGTGTGTGCCCCTTCCCAACAATAAATTAGGCCACTAGTATTACCTTAGTCCAAGCTACCACATCTCTCACCTGGACTACTGCAATAGCTTCCTAACTGTCCTCTCTGCTTCCACACTTGCCTCCCTATAAATCTAGTAGCTACACAGCAGCCAGAGTATTACAACATAAGTGCGTTTGTGTCAGTCTCCTTGCACTTCCCATTTATTTGGATGTAAAATAAAATCCAAAGTCCCTACCATGATCTTCAAGGCCATAGATGATCTGGCCCTGGTTAACTCTCTAATCTCACCTCCTATCATTCTGCTTCATAGCTGAAAATAGTCTAGCCCTACTATATCTCAGTAACACCTAGTACTTTCCTGCCTTTGGGCCTTTGTATTTTCCATTCTCTTTGCCTAGAACACTTGTCCTGGATATTCATATGGCTCTCTCCTTCACTTACTCACGTGTCACCCCCTTCAGAAACCTCACCCTTTCTAAAATAGCAAATATCATCACTTTCTACCCCCTTAACCGGAAGTTTTTCTTTACAGCACACATCACTACTTGACATTATATTATATATTGTTTATTATTTGTCTCCCCAACTAGACTCTAAGTTCCATGCAGGCAGAGAAGTTATCTGTCTTGTTCATTCTCTGTCTGTATCTCCTAAATCTCTTAATGGCACATAGTAGGGTTCAGTAAATATTTATTAAATGAAATGCTGCTACAACGCCAGAAATTCTTTTGTTAGAGAGTCATTTATTTGAGTATTGGAGCGTTTTGGTCTTTGACAACCCTCTGTGCAAAGATGGGAGAGCTCACGACTTAAGTCATTCTCAGCTTATACCTTGGGAGATGAACATTTAGAAAAATATCTAATGGAGGGCTGGCCCGTGGCTCACTTGGAGGAGTGTGGTGCTGATAACACCAAGGCCATGGGTTCGGATCCCTATATAGGGATGGCTGGTTAGCTCACTTGGGAGAGCGTGCTGCTGACAACACCAAGTCAAGGGTTGAGATCCCCTTACCGGTCATCTTAAAATGATTGAAACTGGGATATTGGGATATAGGGCAGAGAAGGGCAGGTCAGCTTTCCAGGAAAAAAAGAAGAAGGTTAAAAGGGAAGTTGGGACTATACCAAAGATGAGTTTGCTTATAGTGATAAGACACTTCAAACCTTTCTAACTTGTGTGAGCTCACAGCTTCTGAATCTGTCTTTCTGGCTGTTGAAAGAGACTCCCTCTTCAGGATCTCAATTGAAAATGATCACTTTTGGATGTTGCTAGGCGTGTCCTTGGAATCAGACTCTCTTCATGGAGAATCATCAAATTTTAGGGCTAGAAGTAATCTAGTGATTTTATTTCTTTTTTATTTTTATTTTTTGGCGGCTGGCTGATATGGGGATCCAAACACTTGATTTTGGTGTTATAACACCATGCTCTAATCAGCTGAGCTAACTGGCCAGCCCTCCATTTCTTAAAGCTAATTATGTTGTAATATGAGTAAAATTGTTAATCAAAAAATATGTAGAGAAAATTCTTTAGTTGTTTTTATATGTCATCATAAGGAAGAATTTCACTTATCTCCAGTGCTATAATTTTGACTTTGCTATAAACTATTCATCAAGTGTCATCATTGAAAGTCTTAGTGGTTATGGCAAAAAAGGCAAATTGTTACTGGAATTTTGATGATTCCTTGGTCCTTTCCACTGATGCAGTTAAGAATTACAGATAAGCGAAAGAAACAAAAAAGTAAAGTTTGTTGAAGTACTTTCCAAGGGAGGAATGGCAAGGGAGACAATGGCTCCAAAGGGCTGGGGGGTTGGGTATTATATCTGACTAGATTTTGGGGTGGTCCTGAAGCATGTCATCCTGATGGGGTATGTCTACATCACTTGATTAGCACTTGCAGGCTATTTAACTGTTTTCCTTCTGCTCATGTTCTTACCCATAATGTGTGTGGAAAAACCCACGGGAGGGGAGTGGGGACAAAAACCTCAACGCTAATTTTATTATAATGAGATTACAATGAGGCAAAGGTCAGTGCAAGGGCGGACTACTACAGGCTGCATAGGCCCTAGAAACCGAATTAATCTGGCTTGGCTCCAGTTCCTTGCTATGAGAATATGCTGGTAACAATCCCAACTGCAAAATGGGCGGTTTGGAAAGCTCCAGGGTGGTCCTTGGGTGGAGTTAGGATGTCTGCAGAGCCATTGCCCAGTACCCTGGACAATGTCGGACTTTCTACCTCCTGAGAGCTTTAGAGAACAAAGCCCATCATGGGTCCTCTCAGCTGGCAGGGCTATGTTTTTACGTATTAGGTCTCCTCAGCCCGGAACTGGAAATATCATTCTAATTTGTACAAAGGCAGTAGATAAAAGCTACCAATTAACAAGGCTCATGTCAGAATTAGAAATTTTTTTTTTATCTATTCGGTTGTACACACCAAAACTAGGATTAAATGCAGGCAGTCTTTGCTTGGTCCCTTCATTGACTAACTAGCCATCAGCCATAGATTACTTTGGTCCAAGAGATTAGTTCTTAATGGAAAAGAAATTCTCAGAAACGATAGTTTTGAGATCAGCCAAGAGAAAAGGCAATTGGAGTTGACCCTCAGGCACATCAAACAAAATGACAAAACTTCAGTGTACACATTGGGCCAGGATTTAGGCCACAGAAATAGGAAAACCTTAGCTTAGAATTTTTTTCCCTGAAGGAAGTTAAACAATTAGCTGGAGATACCCAGGTATCTCTGATAGAAGTTTATCCTAAAAGTTTTCACTTTTGGCAACATTCCATTTGAGTTATGCTTCACAGGCAGCATAAGCTTATCTTAATGATGCAAAGCAAAGCCCTAATGGCAATGAGTAGGGACTTTGATACAAGTGTGTAAAGTCACTGAAGAAATATAGTAGGGGTCCCAGGTTCAGGACACAGGTCTCTTATGGTTCCCAGGTATTTATGGTGATATATGCTATTCCTTCTCCCAAGTTCCTGATTTAATAAGGAATGTCATTTAAGTCTTCCTATTCCTAACATATATCACATTGTGATTTGCTTTTATAAAGATACAAACGTGAATCTGGAAATTTTCCTGTACAATTATCTTGGCACAGTGTCTCCTGATTAGAGTAAGGCATGTACCACAGCTCACCTACAAACATTCATTACTTATTTCTACAAAATTTCCCAAACTTTAAACTTTTTTTTTTTTTTTTTGGCGGCTGGCCTGTGTGGGGATCCGAACCCTTGATCTTGGCATCATAAACACGACTCTCTAAGCAGCTGAGCTACCCTGCCAGCCCATTCCACTCCTAATTGATACATATGTAGAATAATAGACCTGTCAACTATAGAATACACATTCTTGTCAAGTGCACTTGTAACATTTACCAAAATATGCTGACCTAAAAAGTAAGTTTTAACAAATTTCAAAGGATTGAAATCATACAAAGTACGTTATCTAAACAAAGAAGAATTAAAACAAGAAAGCAACAACAGAAAGATGATTAGAAAATCCCCTGGGCCGGCCCGTGGCTCACTCGGTAGAGTGCGGTGCTGATAACACCAAGGCCCCGGGTTCGGATCCTATATAGGGATGGCCGGTTCGCTCACTGGCTGAGTGTGGTGCTGACAACACCAAGTCAAGGGTTGAGATCCCCTTACCGGTCATCTTTTTTAAAAAAAAGAAAATCCCCACTGTTAGAAATCTAAAAGAAACACTTCTTTGACATCAAAGAGATCAAAATGAAAATTATGGAATACATTGAACATTTTTTTAAAGATCTCAATTCACTTTATTGTGATTCTAGAATCAGGCAACACATTATTCCATAAAATATAATAAGTGATGCAATGAGCTGAGCAGAAGAGACCGATTTTATAGACAGAAAAAGGCTGAAGAAAGCAGAAACAAAGAACAAAAAGCAGTTTGGTCATTTCAAAGTTACTTTCCTTGTAAGGTGGGGGGACAGGGTAACAGAATAGAAAAATAACTGACTAGTTAACATCAGGTTACTTCAGGCTCTTTTGTGTAAGGATTAAAGAAGAGTGAACTTTATTATCATATCTATTGAAGATTTATTTTTTATTTTTAAATTTTTAAATTTTATTTATTGAATCAAAATCGATTATACATATTTTTGGGATTGAACATTGAGATACGTTGATTAAATCAATATTACTAGCATATATATTGTTACAAATCATAATTATTCTTTATGCCCCTCGCCCAATCCCTCCCCTTCCCCCATTCCTTCCCTCTCCCCCCTCTAATTGCCCTAGATTTCTTCTCTCCTTCTGAAGGAATAATGGTTACTCTGTTAACTTGTTGCCTAGATGATCCGTCCAATGCTGAGAGATGTGATTGGGTCCCCCAATATTATCATAGAGCAGATGCTGCTTCTGTCGCTCTGAAATGGGTTTTGTGGAAACAGACATCCTCTTCTTCTTTTCTTTGTCTCTGCTGGTGACTCTTCTTGTGTGAATGCACTCCAGTGGTTGGCGGACCATCTGTGTGGTGGCTGTGGCGTCTAGCCGCTTTTGCAGCAGCCATGGTTATTGTGGTGGCTGTGGTGGGCCACCCACGTGGAGGTGCTGTTTTTGGCATGCTCCTTGGCACTGGTGGTGTACCTGGTTGTGGGGTGTGTTTGGTTCCCTTCTCCATGCCTCTGATCCCTGGGCAGGCACCAAGGTGCTGGCGCCATGTGCCTGGTTATGGGAGAGGGGTCCAGTCCCCTTCTCCATGTCCCGGGTCCCTGGGTGGGCCCCGAGGTACTGGCGCAGTGTGCCTGATTGTGGGAGGAGGGTCCGGTCCCCTTCTCCATGGCTCAGGTACCCAGGTGGGCCCCGAGATGCTGGCGTTTTGTGCCTGGTGTGGGAGGAGGGTCCAGACACTTTCTGCATGCATCTGGGCTGGGCAGGCCCTGAGGTGCTGGCACGGTGTCCCTGGTTGTGGGAGAGAGGTCCAGTCCCCTTCTCCTTGCCTCGGGTCCCTGGATCTGTGTTCTTTAGAATCTCTGATCTGGGCCTGAGTTTTTTCATCAAACTGCACCCCATGCAATTCTGCATTCCTGACCAGTCTCTTCTGAGTGGTCCTGTGCTGATTGGGGGGCAGATCAGATGTCCTTGCTGTGTCCCAGTGTTCTCCCAGTGTTCCCATTCTCACCCACCACCCGTGCTCCAAACACTTCCCATGGGACGGGCCCTGCGCCGGTCCCTTGCGATGACTCACCGGCCTCTGAATGGCTCCCTTTTTTCAGCTGTTCTGGCTCCTTGCTCCTACGTGGGTCCACGGGAACCCTATTAGTGGTCTTGCTGTCCTGGGGGCCGCCAAGGCCCACTTCTCTCTTGCTGCCTCCAAGTAACGCCATCTGAAGGGCACAGCTGCAGCTCCTGCCGGCTCCTGCTCCATGAGCTTATCAGCTCGAGCCTTAAAGCAGCCGCGGCCTGAAATGCTCAGAGCAGCTTTTTCTTTCTCTCATCATGGTTTCTCCCGCCTTTGTGAACTCCATAGGTCTCTCCTCCTCTTCCCCTGAGCTCCAGCGGCCCCAGCTTGGCTGATGTTACATTTTTAAAGTTGTAAATTGGGTTGATTTGTGGGAGGGAGTGGCGCTGCGGACCGTCTATTCCACCATCTTGATTGGATCTCTATTGAAGATTTAAACTGGTCTGCTTAGAGGCTGGTTGGTTGCTTCAGTTGGTTAGAGCACAGCCTTGTAACACCAAGGTCAAGGGTTTGGATCCCCATACCAGCTAACCTCAAAAAACAAAACAAAACAGAACAAAAAATAAATAAATAAAACTGGTCTGCTTGGGAAATTGTCTGTTATCTCTCCCTCCTGATTTCTAAGAAGGTCAGACCACAACCTAAGTGAAGTGGAACTTAGCAGGAGTGACTCCATTTTGATTTTTAGTCTGGTCATTTGGGGCCTAGTACAAGAACTCAGACCAAAACAATGGCTTCCTAGAATTTTTATTTAATAATCTCCCCTTTCAGTCATGCTGTCACCTAGGTGAGAGCGTGACCAAAACTTAGGGCATCAGCACCACTCCCAGTTACCATCATTCTGGGTTCCCAGTCTCAGCATGTCATTCATAGGTTAAGGCATCCTCATTAATGTGCATTTCTTTGGAGTTTTGTTGTTCCAGCCCGTTTGACCATTTCACAAAAGACCATTTGATGTTCCATGGATGGTTGTACAAAAACACTTAAAACTTTTGGGAGAATATAGTGAGTATCAGGAGGAAAATACCAAGCTATGGAGTATGCTCCTTAGCCAGGGTCCCCATGAACCAAACCAACTAAAATTGAATAGGCAGATGAGGTATCTACACATCTTAACCAAGTAGCCTGTTCATTAATTTTTTTTGTAATTGAGTGTCTACAATAGTGGATGTATTTATCTATGTGCAACAAGAAGTGTTAGCAATTGCACAGACTCCTACCTTTTCAGTTAGTAGGTAATCTAACATCCTATGACAGGTGGAAGCAGGAAGCAACAATTTGTTCTTCCCTTTTTTTTTTTTTTGGTGGCTGGCTGGTATGGGATCTGTTACAAGGCTGCTCTCTAACCAACTGAGCTAACCAGCCAGCCCAAGGAGTGATAATTTGCAGGTTACCCATGGAAGCTACTGGGTTTGAGGTTTTCACTACAGCATCATCCTGCCAAGTGAAAGAAGGCATAAATAAAGAAAAATTAAGAGGGGTAAGAATTTCATTTTAGTAGGAAGTCTTGTTCCAAAGATTGTGGGGAAAAGCTGTCCACAGCATGGAGTCAGCAACTTCTTATCCTAGTTTGCAGTTTGAATGTCTCTGTGATGGAGTTTGGATGTGTTGTCCCCTCCAAAACTCATGTGGAAATTTGATCCCCAATGTGGCAGTGTTGGAAGCTGTTTGAGTCATGGGGGCGGATCCCTCATGAATGGATTAATGCTGTCCCTGGGGGAGGAAGGGTAATGAGTGAGTTCTCGCTCTATTTGTTCCCGGGAGAGCTGGTTGTTTAAAAAGACCCTGGCACCTTCTCTCTCGCTCTCTTTCTTCCTCTCGCCATGTGATCTGCTTGTACCCGCCGGCTGCCTGCCACTTTCCACCATGAGTAGAAGCAGCCTGAGGCCGGTGCCAGATGCAGCTGTCCCAGAATCATAAGCCAAATAAACCTCTGTTCTTTATAAATTACCCAGTCTCAGGTATTTCTGTTATAGCAACACAAAACGGACTAATACACTCTGATTATGGCATTAGGCATTTTTGGTGAGCTATGCATGGCCAACACATCGAGCATAAGACTTGTCCCTTGAAATCTACATCAAGTCATCCACCTTTAGCTTACAGGTCTTCAGGAACAGAACAGTTCTTGTTCTTAGAAAGTTGTTGCCAGATATTAGAGAAAACTGGAATAATTCAGAATCCAGTCCAGTCTACAAGTAAATAAAAAAACTAAAGAAAACAGTAAACAGGGCTACAATCTAATAAGAGGTGTACTATAGTTTTCTCTTGAAACATAAATTTCTCTCTTTCTCTCTACACTCACCCCCCACTTCTACTAAGAATAATCATGGTGAGACCAATTTGTCTGGTTATTTACATAAATGCAGCAGGAATAATGACATAGGCTTCTTTTAAATTTGTTTTGCTGGAAATTTTGGCAAGGAATATCAGATAAGAGTTTTTTTTTTATTTTGCATTTATTTATTTTTTTATTGAAAAATATTGAGTAAGCATATTTGTGGGGTACAGGGTTGAATATCAATACCTGTGCAAAATGTGTGATGATCAAATCAGGATAATTAGCTTGTTCATCATTATAAAACGTAATCATTCCTTCTGTCCATTAACCAATTTCTCACTAGTCTCCCCCTCTCCATTTCCCACTGCTAGTAACCACAGCTGTCCTCTCTTCTTCTAAGAGTTGAGTACATTATTGTGATTGTTCTTTCTTTCTTTTTTTAGCTCCCACTTATGAGTGAGGACATGAGTTATTCCTCTTTCTGTGCCTGGCTTGTTTTACTTCACATAATTTTCTCCAAGCTCATCCATGTAGTTGCAAATGGCAGAATTTCATTCTTTTTTTGTGGCTGAGTAGTATACCATGGTGTATATATACCACATTTTCCTTATCTATTCATCTGTTGATGGACATTTAGGTTGGTTCCATAACTTGGGATATTATAAATAGAGCTGCAATAAACATGGGAGTGCAGGTGTCCCTTTGACATGATGATTTCCATTCCTTTGGGTATATACCCAGAAGTGGGATTGCCGTATTGTATGGCAGTTTGATCTGTAGTTGTTTGGGAAACCCCCATATTGTTTTCCATACTGGCTGCACTAATTTACAGTCCCACTGACAGTGTAGAAGGGTTCCCTTTTTCCCACATCTTCACCAGCATTTGTTATTCTCTGTCTTTTTTGATAATAGCCAATCTAACTGGGTGAGGTGATATCTCAATGTGGTTTTGATTTGCATCCTGATGATTAGTGATGCTAAGAATTTTTTCATATACTTGTTGGCCACTTGTATATCTTCTTTTGAGAAATATCTATTCAGCTGCTTTGCCCATTTTTTAATTGGATTATTTTTTTGCTGTTGAATTCCTTGTATATTCTGCATATTAATCCCTTCTTGGATGTATAGTTTGCAAATATTTTCCCCCATTCTGTAGGTTGTCTTTTCACTCTGTTGATTGTTTCCTTTGCTGTGCAGAAGATTTTTAGTTTGATACAATCACATTTGTTCATTTTTCCTTTTGTTGCCTGTGTTTTGGGGTCTTATTCATAAAGTCTTTGCCCGGTCCTCCATCCTGAAGTGTTTCCTGTATGCTTTCTTTTAGGGGTTTTATAGTTTCAGGTCTTATATCTAACTCTTTAATCCATTTTGAGTTGATTTTGGTATACAGTGAGAGGTATGGGTCTAATTTCATTCTTCTCCACATGGATGTCCTGTTTTCCCAGCACCGTTTATTGAAGAGGGTGTCCTTTCCCCAATGTGTGTTCTTGTCTTTGTCAAAGATCAGTTGGCTGTAAGAATCTGGGTTGATTTCTGGGTTCTCTATTCTGTTCCATTGGTCTGTGTGTCTGTATTTATGCCAATACCATGCTATTTTGGTTATATAACTTTGTAGAATAGTTTGAAGTCAGGTTGTTGTGCCTCCAGCTTTATTTATTTTTTTTGCTCAGGATTGCTTTGACTATCTGGGTCTTTTGTTGTTCTGTATGAATTTTAGGATTGTTTTTTCTGTTTCTGTGAAGAATGTCATTGGTATTTTGATGGGGATTGCATTGAATGGGTAGATCGCTTTGGGTACTATGGACATTTTCACAACATTAATTCTTCCAATCCATGAACATGGAATGTCTTTCTATCTTTTGGTGTCCTCTTTAATTACTTTCAGCAACATTTTGTACTTGTCATTGTAGAGATCTTTCACCTCTTTGGTTAAATTATTCCTAGGTATTTTATTCTTTTAGTAGCTATTGTAAATGAGCTGGCTTTCTTAATTTCCTTTTCTGCTTGTTTGTTGTTGGTGTATAAAAATGCCACTTATTTTTGTGTATTGATTTTGTATCCTACAAATTTACTGAATTCATTCATTAGCTCTAGGAATTTTTTGGTAGGGCTTATAGGTTTTTCTATATATAGGATCATTCCATCTGCAAACAGAGAGTTTGACTTCATCTTTTCCAATCTGGATGCCCTTTATTTCTTTCTCTTGCCTGATTGCTCTGGCTAATACTTCCAGTACTGTGTTGAATAGGAGTGTAGGAGTGGGCATCCTTGTCTTTTTCCTATTCTTAAAAGAAAAGCTTTCAGCTTTTCCCCATTCAGGATGATATTCGTGGTGGGTTTGTCATTATGGCTTTTATTGTGTTGATTTCCTTCCATGCCTAATTTGTTGAGAGTATCATGAGTGGATGCTAAATTTTATCAAATGCTTTTTCTGCATCTTTTGAGGTAATTATATGGTTTTTGTCTTTGATTCTGTTGATGTGGTATATCACATTTATTGATTTGCATATGTTGAACTATCCTTGCATCCCTTGGGATGAATCCCACTTGATCATGGTGTGATCTTTTTCATGTGCTGTTGCATTGTCAGATTGGACTTTTATTTATTTATTTTTAAAATTTATTTATTTTTTTTGTCCTTTTTGAGACCAGCCACACCGCGCTCAGCCAGTGAGCGCTGTGAACGCACCGGTCATCCCTATATAGGATCCGAACCCGCGGCGGGAGCGCTGCTGCGCTCCCAGCGCCGCACTCTCCCGAGTGCGCCACGGGCTCGGCCCCAGATTAGACTTTTAAAATCTTTATGTTAGGAAGTAAAACCAATATAGACATTAGATTTTGCCTAATATCAAGTTTCCTGGGCCTGCCAGGAAGTGACAACTTTTTACTGACTCATTGGAAGCTTGTGAACCCTTGAATTGAAGCAAGGCATTCTATGCACATTTTCAAATATGACATTCCAGTCAAAGCCTTGGTAATATAACCAATGTTTCTAACTGTATCCTGTTAAAGAGGACAGATTCTTATTGAACTTATATAAATAACCATATTGCCGTAAAAATAAGAATACTCATGAATAGTTTGTCCAAATTTTAGAGGTTTGGGGTAGAGAGGAAAAGCAAATATTTCAATTTCTGTTTACAAAAGTATGCTTTATCAAATTGCTGTGGCAGGGTTGGCCTGTTAGCTCAGTCAGAGTGCAGTGCTGACCACACCAAGGTCCATTAGGTTTGGATCCCATCCCTATGGTGGCCAGTCATCAAAAAAAAAAAAAGAAAAGAAAAGAAAAGAAAATTGCTATAGCTTAAAAAGTTTTCTTAAATCTGGAAAAGAAAACATTAAAAGAACCAGCAATATTTCAAAATTACCCATAAAAACCTGTAATTCCTCATCAGTTCATTCAGTCCCATGTAATTAATTCTTACTTTGTTTGACCTTGGTTAGCAGTTTCAGAAACCCATCATTTCTTTATCAGAATTTTGGAAATTCAGTCCAGTTGTATGAACTCAAAGTTATTAGGAACCTGTACTTGTCAGAGTTCCTTTCATGAACTTCCTTGAAGACACAACACATTAGTAGTATAATTGCTTGCAAAATGCTTTCAGAAAGAGCATTGGCGCTTCTGGTCAAGATGGTAGAATAGATAGTCACTCTCTTGCACAAATCAACTGATTTACAACTATTAAAAAGCAATGACAGCCAAGCTGGGGCCACTAGAGCTGAGGGGAAGAGGAGGAGAGACCTATGGAGTTCATGAAAGCAGGAGAAGCCATGATGAAAGAAAAAAAGGATAGCTCCCACCATTTCGAATCTTGGTTGCCTTAAGGCTGGAGCAAGTGAGCGCATGGAGCAAGAACTGGCAAAAGCTGCTGCTGTGCCCTTCCTATAAAGTTGCTTGGAGGTGGCAGGGGAGAAGAGGACCTTGGTGGCCCCAGGCCAGCAAGACCACTAACAGGGTTCCTGTGGACCCATGTAGGAGTGAGGGGCCACAAAAACTGAAAAAAGGAACCACTCAGAGTCTGGTGAGTCATCACAAGGGACACAGCCCATCCCATGGGAAGTGTTTGGAGTGTGGGTGGTGGGGGAGATGGGCCCACTGGGGAAACATTGGGACACAGCATGGATGGCTGATCTGCCCCCCAATCAGTGCAGGACCACTCAGTGGAGACTGGTCAGGAATACAGATCTGCAGGAGGTACAGTTTGCTGAAAAGTCTCAGGCCCAGACCAATGTTTCCACCCAACCCAGGTATACTGAATCTCACAAGACCCAGAAGTTCTTGCAAGGTCATCCATTGAAACCTGAGCTGCACAAAAAACCCTCCCCAGGGAATCAGTGCAAAGCAGCAATTTATCTCAACCACAGGACTCAAGTGCTGGTCCCCACAGGAAGTTCCCCCATTTTAGAAGTAAGTAGAGGACAGCAGATTCATTGCAGTGCAGAGTTTAAGTGGTGGGAACAGCGAATAATCCAACATAGAACTGAAAGAAAAATCAAAATGCCCACAGAGCAGAGGCAAAGTTTGATATTAACTACTAAAGGTCTCACATCACCAAAGAGCCTAGAAGGACCAGAAGCCCCCTTGGCTCCCAAGCCAGGGAGGGGAAAGGAGTGGGGGCCTCGGCCATGCCCCCCCCAACACCTGCAACCAGCCTAGCAATGACTACTGAGCCACCACAGGAAGTGCCCCAGGCTTCCAAGCCAAGGCGGTGGGGGGGCCAAAGGCCTTGGCCATGTGCCCCCCAACACTGCAACCACCCCAGCAACAATCACCAAGCCACCACTGGAAGCCCCCTAGTCTCCCATGCAGTAATGAAGGGGGTGCCACAGGCCTCAACCACGCCCCCCTCATTCCTCCTCCCACCTTATTTCCTTCCCCTTTCCCCTCCCTCCCTTCCCCCCAACTACTCCACAACATCTTAGAATGTAAAAAAAAAAAAAAAAAACAATAATAAATAAACTTAAAAAGAAAGAGCATCAGAATAAAGCAACTGTGGATAACAAGACTTAAAATGGATATGGTTAAAAGATCTTATGAGAGTTATGCAACTGACAGGAAAATTTAGTTATGTCTGTAGCGTACAACAATTTAACATAACCAAAATTATGACTGATAGCATTTATACTAAGACACATCAGATTTCTAGGAACCCAATACAATTTTGGAACACATATTAACAACGTATACATACATCTCAAAGAATGTCAAACATCGTTTCTTGTTTTGATGATGCTTCCCATATAATTTAACCTGTCAGATAAGCCCAGTTGGTTTTGTTATGGAAACGGACTCAGTAAGGAAGCAGCAGACACTCGGAGAGCTGGAGGGTCAGGACTGTATTGCGCCAGCAGGCCCCAGATGAGCTAATGCTCTGAAATTCTGGGCCCCAAACCCATGTCTTACAGGGCCTTTTACAGGCAGATTCTTTAAGTCTTGGTTTTTCAACATATATCTCAAGCAGGCAACTGCTGGTTTCAGCTTCTCAGGATTCATGTGACCCAAACAAGTATGCAAGCAAGATTACAGAAGCAAGGAATGCAGGCAGTTGATTAATAGCTAGGCTGACTTCCGGGTGCCCTGTAGATAAGCACATTTAGCTATAGAGGCATTGCACAAGCTAGGCAAAATTTTAATTTTGAATTTTCCAACAGTTTTAATATCTCTCTTTTATAGATCCTTTGAGAACACCCTTTGGAACACCTCAAAGTTAATTCAAGTCAAAAAGACTTAATTTTTAGAATTTGATTTTTTGAAGTTTGATTTTTTGAAGTTTTGAATTAAGTAGGATCATAAATCATTATAAAATAAAACCAAAGTGACAAAAGATTTCAAAGGCACAAAGCACAAAAGACTGTGTTGATAAAACACAAAATCTGTTTCCTAGGCCAGTAAACTAAAAGGTAAAGAAAAACCTTTCACAATTTTTTGTTGGAGCATTTCAGTGCTTCAAGAAAACCCTGTTGTTTCAACATAGTAGAGCGAACTCTAGCCTTGTATCAGTGTACTTTTGATATTGATGCTTGATTTTTAGAAAAACCAATAAATAATTCCCTTGTAATTTTAGCCAACTTGATCGTACATAAAATTCTTTTCACAAGTTTACCCGCCACAAACTATTATTACAACTTATACATTTCCATGACATGCTTAGACTTTGTTT
>NW_007728264.1:228385-230106 GCF_000696425.1 Galeopterus variegatus | reverse complement strand
CTCACAATTCTGGAGGCTGGGAAGTTCAAGATCAAGGTGCCAGCTAGTGAAAGCCTGGTCTCTCTGCTTCCAAGATGGCACATTGTTGCTACATCCTTAGGAGGGGAGGAACAGTGTTGTCACAAGGTGGAAGGGATGGAAGGGGCATAAAGGGGCGAACTCCCTCTGTCAAGCTCTCTTATAAGGGCACCTAATCCCATTCATGAGAGCACTGCCTCAATCACTACCCAAAGGATACACCTCCCAATATTGTTGCATTGAGAATTAAGTTCCAATGTGAATTTTGGAAGGGATAAACACATTCAAACCATAGCACACAGCTTCCATAAATTGAGCCGTTCTCCTAAGTTAGGTAATGTTTCACATTACATCACTGATTTCAGAATAACTCTACAAATTAGGTATTTTTGTTTCCATTTAATATTTGAAAAAAAAAAATGAGACCCTGTTCAAAAAGAGTAAATGGAAGAATTAGGACTTGAATTCAAGGTCTAAGTTTATCACTAGTTGGTATTATAGATATTGAGTGGTGTTTCTTGGGTTTTCCTTTCTTTTTTAAAAATTTTTTTATTGAGCCGTAATTAGTTATGCATATCTGGGGGGGGGGTTTCAACGTTGACATATGTTGATCGAATCAATATTACCAGCATATATATTATTACAAATCGTACTTATTCTTTATGCCCCTTATCCAATCTCTCCCCATCCCCTGCCCCCCTCCCACCTCGGATAACCCTAGATTTCTTCTCTCCTTCTGAAAGAGTAATGGTTACTCTGTTGATTTGTTGCCTAGATGATCTGTCCAATGCTGAAAGATGTGATCAGGTCCCCTACTATTATCATAGAGCAGATGCTGCTTCTATCACTCTGGAATGGGCTTTGTGGAAAAAGACATCCTCTTCTTTTCTTTGGTCTCTGCTGGTGACTCTCCTTGTGGCAATGCACTCCAGTGGCTGGCAGACCATCTGCACAGTTATGATGTCTAGCCACTTTCATGGCAGCCATGGCTATTGTGGTGGCTGTGGTGGGCCACCGACATGGAAATGGTGTTTTTGGCAAGCTCCACCAGTTGCAGGAGGAGGGGTCGGTTCCTGGCTCCATCTGTTTTTACATTCTAAGTTGTTGTAAAGCAGTTGGCTGGGAGGAGGAGAGGGGAAGGGGGAAGGAAATAGGGTGGGAGAAGGAGGAAGGAGGGGAGTGTGGTTGAGGACTGTGGCATCCCCCTCATTCCTGCAGGTGAGACCAGGGTCTTCGAGTTGTGGCTTGGTTGTTGCTGGGCTGAATGCAAATGTCAGGGGTGTGTGGCTGAAGCCCTTGGCCCCCCACTGTCTTGGCTCAGTAGACCAGAGGGCTTCCAGTGGTGGTTCAGTGGTCATTGCTGGGCTGGTTGCAGATGTTGGGGGTGTGTGGCTGAAGCCCACTGCCTGAGCTTGGGAGCCCAGGGTGTTTCCTGTGGTGGTTTGGTGGTCATCACTAGGTTGATTGTGGGTGTTGGGGGTGTGTGGCCAAAGCCCTTGCCCCCCCCCACCCGGCTTGGAAGCCTGGGGCACTTCCTTTGGCTGTTCAGTGGTCATCACTGGGCTGGGTGTGGGTGTTGGGGGGACATGGCTGAGACCCAAGGCCCCCCACCATCCCTGTTTCGGAGCCCAGGGCACTTCCTGCAGTGGCTTGGGGGCTGTTGCTGGGCTGGGTGTGGGTGTTGGGGGGACATGGCTGAGACC